>NC_085139.1:101095967-101395967 GCF_024139115.2 Armigeres subalbatus | reverse complement strand
AACCTGTGAAATTCTAACAGTTTGAATTTGACTGAATTCGTAGGAAATTTTAATTGAGAAATGCCATCACCGACATATTTTAAAGTCCAACAATATTTAGCTTTCTTTTATTGTGAACAAACCGGCCGAGCTGTGTCAAGCTTTTGTGGTAATTCATGGGAATCATTCGTTTGATCGCACTCCGACGAATCACACAGCGTTTATGAACCCCCATTCTGATGTTTGAATAATTTCATTATATAACACCGGAATGTTCTATTTGTCTGTCGGAGTTAAAACAAAGAGCTTCTCTAAACTATTCAATAATACACCGTTCCACTCGGATCGAAGTCATTCTTGTGATTCGAGTGTGGAGCCGCTTGGTTGGTGCCCCGGCATTAGCTCCAGCCGGCGCGCGCGGCGGCGATGTGTGCTCTCCAGCAGCTAAGAATATCCCCAGCTCCTTCTGGTTTTACGTTCACTTATTGCTTTCTACTCCGCAGAGAAAGTATGCAAACTGGTGTATCGAAACCGAAACCGAATCGGGGGCTCTACAGGCTACGCTGATGCAGGCAGGTATGCTGTGCGCCCACATTTGTACGTAAGGTGGAGAAGAAAAGCAATATCACAATTCAAACATTTGTTTGATGGAAAAGTTGTCGGTACTTGGTGCCACAACCCCTCGCTATTATTCCGCTCGTTTCACCCTTTCACCGCGGCCACGATGCTCGAAGATGAAAACGAAAAGTTCTAGGATTCGATGTAAGGCTGCAGTATGTGCCCGCTCATATCATATTTGTAAAAGCGAATGTGAATGGGGATCGTCGTCATCGTCGTGGCAGAGGGGTTGGTTCTAAAGAACAAAAGCCTTCGGCTTGTTGCCTGTTTTATGTCCCTAACTGTGGGTGAGAACTATGAGCTTCTCGTTGTCGTTGTGGGAATTGGCAGAAACGATAAGTAAAGCCCTGCCGGCAGAGCCTAGACGGAAATGCTTCGACACTAACGTAGTCAAAGTCGCCCAATAACAAAAAGGTAACGATACCGTTACGGAAAAACGAACCGGCAGCATCCGGATCCGGTTCGATTTGACACTTGCTGACCCACTTTGTGCGTGTGTAGGTTAGAGGCGTTGAGTTCCTCTGAAATGTCGTTGTTTGTTCGGTTGGAATGATGTGCACCCCCTTTGTGACAGATGCTCGCTGGCTAGAAGTGCAATTGGCGGGCTCGAGGCGGTAGGCGAAACAGGCGAAAGACATTTAAAATAAGAGGGTAGTAGGAGCAACTAACGTGTTAGAGCGAAATAATCGATAAGGCTTTTGCTATCATAATACTAGTCGGTAATTAAGTTCGAGAGATAAAGGGTGATTAGCGAAATTAGGATATTTTTTTCCGTGAAAATTCCCATAAAAATCTGATGAAAAAAAAATGAAGGGTCATTTGGCCGAAAAAAAACATTTTTCTGGAACCCATCTCATTTGGCCTAAATGGAATTCGGCAGTCAGTATCGTTTGGCCGTACGATCATTTGGACAAATAGATCATTTGGTCGAAAATGCCGTTTGGCCGAAATAGTCATTTAGCAAAAAGGTTTCATCGGGTCCGCGACGTTAAGCATAAGTACGTTAGGCAGAAGGACGTTAGGCATAAGTACGTTAGGCATAATGGACGTTTGGCATAATTCTGCCTTCTTTATGTCATAAGCTGTTCTTTGGGTCATTTTATGCCTAACGTCCGTTATGCCTAGCGTCCATTATGCCTAACGTCTTTATGCCTAACGGTGTATACCCCATCCTGCAGCGTGGAGAACTGCTGTTGTTTGCGGACGATCTTAAAATATACCTCGTTGTTCGAAACCTGGCGGACTGCCTAGAATTGCAAACACGTTTAGATATCTTCAATGATTGATTGGTGTGATCGAAACATGATGGTTCTTGCCATCGCTAAACGCAACTTGATAAGCTTTCTTCGCACTGTAGATACCATGATCTTCGATTATAATATTGCAGGAACTACTCTACAACGTGTCGACCATATCAAAGACCAAAGAAGGTGTCATAGTGGATGATAGGTTAACCTACAATCGTCACTTATCTACTACTATTGATAAAGCGAATCGCCAGCTCGGATTCATGTTCAAAATTTCCAGTGAATTTCGAGATCCCTTGTGTTTCAAAGCACTCTACTGCTTATTAGTGCGGTCTCGTTTGGAATCCTTATCAAGCCGTATGGACGGCTCGTTTGGAAACTGTCCAGCATAAGTTCGTCCGGTACGCACTACACCATCTCCCTTGTAGGGACTCGCTCAATCTTCCACCGTACGCTGATCGTTGTCGCTTACTAGGACTGGACATTCTTGGCAAGCGGAGGAATGTGGCTCAAGCAGTTTTTATCGCTACATTATTGCTATCTGAATACGATGTGCCAGATTTGTTGACAAAGATACAACTTTACGCACCCTCTCGTACACTTCGGCCTAGAGATTTATTGTATGAAGCAGTTGAAAGCACGAACTATGCCGCCAACAGCTGTTTTCGTCGCTATGATTCATCGCTTCAACGAAGGAGCCATTTATTTCGACTTCAACATCAACGCATCTAGATTTCGGTATTGTTTGACAAGATATTTTATTGACTGACAATGTTCCAAATAGTAAAATAAGGTTTTCATGTAGACCACCCGAGCAAAGCTTGAGAGCAAATCGATAACTAATTTTGTTCTTGTGAAATCGCCTAATTTTGATAACTCAGGTTGATATCCTTTTGGTCGTTTTAACGGTTAAAAGATCAAAATCTACAGCAGAAAAATCTTACTGTGACATCAAGTCGAAAACTATTCCTGCTATCGATAAGAGCAAATCGAAAACTGATTTTGATATTGGTTCCGATAAAAAAATAAGTACACAGTTTGCTGTCAGATCATACAATTTAGAAATCAACAGCAAAATGAGATCAAAATATGTAATCAGTCATGATGATTCATATTTGAAAACAAATTATGATTTCAATTTGATATCTATATCAAAATATGTTCTCTATATGCTGTCTTTATGTTTTCAGACTTTGCTCGGGCATACAGTCAGATGAAATATAAATAAATAAATAAAGTTGGTCAACATTCAGCAAATTATTTTTTCGGGCATAAAACCCGTGACTTTTTCGGCCAAATGAAGGCCATTGGCGGCCAAATGACCAACCAATGTTCGGTCAAACAACATTCTCGGTCAGACAAAGACGAGTTCGGCGATCTAATGACTACCGCTTCTGCCTTATAAGCAGGTGGGTTCCATTCCAGGCTCGCCCGTATTTAGAAAAGATGTCACTTTCCAATATGAATCCCCGATCTATGCGTCGGGTGTTCGGCCACATTGAGAGTTGATGTAAAGTCAATGTCAACTTCTCTCCACGAACAGCCTAGATAGCCGTGTGGTGTCGGCAGCTTGTTATCTGGCTAAGAATAACATTACGGATTACCTGTTCCAGTGGTAAAAGTCCATCAAACAGGTGACCCCTAATTTTCGGTGTGATGCGGCTTTATGCTTACCGTGCCTACGAATGAATGGTCTAATAAGAACCTAACCGCAAACGGAGCCTGTGAAGCACCAGGGCCCCCTTCACAGTATTTTAGCCCTCGCTGCGCTAACCGGAGCTATGGCGTAGTTGACTTTTTACTTCTCCGAGATCATCGGCTACTCTTATTCAGACTCTTAATCATCGTGAGGTTAAATAAGAGTAGGGTTATGAATATGTGTTTTAATTAGTTTTCAACAAATTGTCACCTATATGGATTCGCATTAGGCGTTTTTTACAATGTGCTTTGTGTATGTTACCTATATAGATTCGCATTATGCGTTTTTTCACAGTGTACTCTGTGTCTCGTCCTTGACGTTTGGCTTCGGCTACTCTTGTTCAATCTCAACGTGAGGTTAAATAAGAGTGGGGTTATGAATTTTTTTTTACAATGTGCTTTGTGTTTGTCACCTATATCAGCGGTTCTCAACCTGGGGTACATGTACCCCTGGGGGTACCTTCGCTGGCCCCAGGGGGTACCTTGGACAAGAATGCGTAATGGCGGATGTATTACAATTCCAATAAGAACTAATTGATAAAGTTTTTATAATTGTGTATTCTTTTTTTAATTTCAAAACTATGTTTTGTTCATAATATGCATGTCGATTAGTAAATCAAAGCCTATTGAATCCTGCCCTCCAAAACCAGCACAATTATATGAATGGCTGTGCGACACAAAATCAAAAGGACAAAACGTTGAATGAGCAAATCAAAAAAACAGTGCAATTTATCTATTCGAAAAAAAAAAAATTCATAATATGTTATCATCATGCTTCTCGACCTTAATCTAGAGTCTGAAGGTACGGAAGTCTCAATTTTAAAGGCATGGAGGCTATTTTCCGAAAAACTCAGTTGCTCCGTTGTGAGAGATTTGGAAGCATCCTTCTAAGCTTCTCGGAAGCTTCAATCTAAACAGCTCGAAGTAACCTTTCAAGAGGCTCGGAAGTTTCTATTCAAGATGTTCGGAGCCCTCCTTTTAAGTGGCTCGAAAGTCGCTTTCAAGAGGTTCGGAAGTTTCCCTTCAAAATGCTCGGAAGCCTGCCTTCAAATGGCTTGGGAGGCTCCATTCAAGAGGCTCGAAAGGCTCATTTCAGGAAGCTTGGAAGGCTGCTTTCAAGCGGTTCGGGAGCCTCCTTTAAATGGCTCAAAAGCTTCCTTTCAAGAGGCTTCGAAGCTTCCATTCAAGATGCTCAGAAGCATCCCTCAAGATACCTGGAGGCCTGTTTTCAAAACGAGTGGATCAAGAGGCTCAGAAGTATCGTTTTAAGAGGCTCAGAAGCCTCCTTTCAAGAGGACCGGAAGCCTTCCTTCAAGAGACTCGAAAGATTCACTTCAAGAGGCACGAAATTCTTCTTCCAAGATTCTTGGAAGCGTACTTTTAAGATGCTTGGAAGCCACCCTTCAAGAAGCTCGAAAACCGCCTTTTAAGAGGCACGAAAGCTTCCTTTCAAGAGGCTCATTATCTTCCAAGAGCCTTGGGAGCGTACTTTCAAGAGGCTCAGAAGCTCAGAAGCAGTCTCTCCTAAAGGGAATCGGAAGTTTCCTATGAAGAGCCTCCAAGTCCCCTTTAAAGGGCTCGAGAGCCGCCTTCCAAGAGGCCCGGAAGCCTCCTTTCGACAGGCTTGGAAGTCTCCTTTCAGAATGCTCATCACAGAAATGACAACAAAGAAGAGCCGGGCGATCCTGGAACTTCGGCTGCCGTGGAAAATGCAGCTGATCAAGTCCGTACAGTAAGCCCTCTCGTTCCTAATGCTGCTCTGGTAAAACCGAAAGAGGTGAAGTCGATCATCCGCACGTTGAAAAATATGAAATCTCCCAGGCGTACGACTCCGTATGGCAGGACACCGTGGTGTACAAGCTCTTCCGATCTAATCTGCAGCTTTGCCTGGTTATGCATTCTTTGTGGATGACACTGCGTTCCTGGCGTCGGATGAAGATCCACAAATCGTTGTTACCCACCTTCAAGCGGCAATGAGCCAGCTCGAAAAATTCCAACGGAAGTGCTAGGAAAACCCAGTTCATATTTTTCACCAAGAGGCTCGTCGCTCGATACTTCCCCGCAGATCGATCACAATCAATGGCCAACCAACTTTGTGGGACGACGAAGTCAAGTATCTGGGAGTGGTGTTTGACAAGTTTGTCAAAAATATTAACTATATCGCTGAAAAGATGGATCGCTGTTTAAAAGCGCTGTACCCTCTGCTGAATCGCTGGTTACCCTAGCAGCACACATGTTCCACATGGGTTACTGCAACGGATATGCGACTAGATTTGGTCACAATCAAGTTGCTGTAACCATTTCAGTCTGACTTGTGCTGCTCGGGTAAAGCTACACCACAAAAATAAGTTATTATTTTCCCTAAAAAACTAATTGTAGCTAGTAAAATTCTGTTGTATCCTACTAATGGCGCTTGTTAAAAAATTGAACTACTTGCACACCAGAATCACTATCTTGTAGTACAGCGGTTCTCAGCCTGGGGTACATGTACCCCTGGGGATACCTACGCTGGCTCCAGGGGGTACCTCGGACAAGAATGCGTAATGGCGGATGTATTCCAATTCCAATAAAAACTTATTAATGAAGTTTTGGTAATTTCAAGAAGCTCGAAAGCCTCCTTTCAAGAGGCTCGGAAGCCTTCTTTTAAGAGGCTCGGAAGCCTCCTTTCAAGAGGCTCGGAGACCTCCTTTCAAGAGGCTCGGAAGCCTCCTATCAAGCGGTTCGGAAGCCTCCTTTCAAGCGGCTCGGAAGCCTCCTTTCAAGAGGCTTGGAAACCTCGGAAGCTTCTTTTCATCAGGCTCGGAAGCCTCGGAAGCTTCTTTTCATCAGGCTCGGAAGCCTCATTTCAAGCGGCTCGGAAGCCTTCTTTGAAGCGGCTCGGAAGCCTCCTTTCAAGAGGCTCGGAAGCCTCCTATCAAGAGGCTTGGAAGTCTCCTTTCAAGCGGCTCGGAAGCCTCCTTTCAAGCGGCTAGGAAGCCTCCTTTCTAGCTGCTCGGAAGCCTCCTTTCAAGATGCTCGGAAGCCTCCTTTCAAGAGACTTGGAAGCCTCCTTCCAAGATATTTGGAAGCCTCCTTCCAAGATATTTGGAAGCCTCCTTCCAAGGGACTTGGAAGCCTCCTTCCAAGAGACTTGGAGGAGGCCTCGTTTAAGAAGGCCTGGGAGCCTCCTTTCAATAGGCGTGGCAGACTACTTTCCTGAGGTTCGAGAGCTTTCTTTCAAGAGGTTCGGCAAACTCGCTTAGAAGCCTCTTTCTATACGGCTCAGACTTTCCAATCGACTCAAATGCATCCTTTCAAGATGCTTGGAAGCCTCCTTTCAAGAGACTTGGAAGCCTCCTTCCAAGAGACTTGGAAGTCTCCTTCCAAGATATTTGGAAGCCTCCTTCCAAGAGACTTGGAAGCCTCCTTCCAAGAGACTTGAAAGCCTCCTTCCAAGAGACTTGGAAGCCTCTTTTCTAGAGGCACGGAAGCCTCCTTTGGAGAGACACGAGAGCTTCCCTTCGAGAGGCTCGAAAGCCTCCTTTGGATAGGCTCGTAAAGCCTCCTTTCGAGAGGTTCGAAAGCTGCCTTTCGAGAGGCTCGAAGGCCTCCTTTCGAATGGCTCGAAAACCTTCTTTCAAGATTTCCGGAGGCCTCGTTTAAAAAGGCTCGGGAGCCTCCTTTCAATAGGCGTGGCAGACTACTTTCCTGAGGTTTGGGAGCTTTCTTTCAAGAGGTTCGGCAACCTCGCTCAGAAGCCTCTTTCTGTACGGCTCAGACTTTCCAATCGACTCAAATGCATCCTTTAAAGATGCTTGGAAGCCTTTAAAATCTTCAGTCTTGTAATAAGCTTGATGTATGAACTTAATTTAAACTGCAATCTTTCACGGAATGATAAAATAACGCTGAATTTCGCGGAAGAACGGCGATAAAAATAGGGGGTACCTTAATGAATGCAAAAATACGAAAGGGGTACCTCCCAAGAAAAAGGTTGAGAACCGCTGACCTATATAGATTCGTATTATCCGTTTTTCAAAGTGTAATCTGTGTTTCGTCTTTGATGTTTGGCTTCAGCTACTCTTGTTTAATCTCAACTTGAGGTTGAATAAGGGTGGGGTTATGAATATGTATTTTACTTAGTTTTCAACAAATTGTCACCTATATGGATTCGCATTATGCGTTTTTTTTTACAATGTGCTTTGTGTATGTTACCTATATGGATTCGCATTATGCGTTTTTCACAGTGTACTCTGTGTTTCGTTCTTGACGTTCGAGTTCGGCTACTCTTGTTCAATCTCAACGTGAGGTTCAATAATAATGGGGTTATGAATTTGTGTTTTACTTAGTTTTCAACAAATTGCCTCCTATATGGATTCGCATTATGCTTTTTTCACCGTGCACTCTGTGTTTCGTCTTCGTTCGTCCATTATTACGTCCTCTGTGTTTTTGTGACACCTCTCTTTAGTCCCTAGCTGAATGCGTGTGAGTCTACATAATTGGCTTTCCTATAAATGATACCATTCTTCTTTCCAACTTCACTTCCTCTTCCTTTCCCCTTTTCACTTCCTTTTCCGTCAGGTAAATGATGAGAAAGGCCAGTGAAGGCGATGGCACAAATCTCCCAAATTGAGGGAAACGTGCCTCCTGATCCGACGTTCTGATACCTGATACCTGATACCCTCTCGTACACTTCGGCCTAGAGATTTATTGTATAAAGCAGTCCAAAGCACGAACTATGCCGCCAACAGCTGCTTTGTCGCTACGATTCGTCGCTTCAACGAAGGAGCCATTTATTTCGACTTCACCATCAACGCATCTCGGCATCTCGACATTTTCGGCCAAATGGCCTTTTCAGTCGAACGGCATTGGCGGCCAAACGACCAACCAATGTTCGGTCAAACAACATTCTCGGTCAGACAAAGACGAGTTCTGCGATCTAATGACTATCGCTTCTGCCTTATAAGCAGGTGGGTTCCACTCCAGGCTCGCCCGTATTTAGAAAAGATGTCACTTTCCAATATGAAACCCCGATCTATGCTTCTTTTCATCTACGCTACTCAATAAACAAAACTTCCTTTTCGTTGTATTGTGGAAAAGCAGCCTCTAGTAGCAACAATAACTACAAACTAACATTCCCCTTCTTTCCCAACTGACTGTAAGGATTTGGCCGGCGCCGTTATTGATCTACATTTATGAGCTCCTGAAACGTGAATTTTGAGAATATGTGGTAAGTGCAATTTACGCCAGTTCTGATCAATCACGCAGTAGCAAGCATTGACATGTACAATCAGTCTAAGCCAAGCTAAGCCAAATAAATGATCTATAAGGACAAAAAAAAATTACCAGTTCGGTCGTATGTCGCTTTCAGCCAAATGATATTTTCGAACAAATGGCTTTCCGCCGAATGACTTTCCGCCAAACTACGGGCAAAGCCGTTTGGCCAAAAGTGTTCGCCCGAAAACCATTTGCCCGAAGGCCACAAGGTCGAAAGTTGTTTGGCCGAACATACCATCTAGCCGATGATGCCGATTGACCGAAATGATCGTTTGGCAGAAAGGGGAAAATTTCATTTGGCCGGTTTATAGTTAAATCCAAATGGGTATTTTGGGAAAACTGAGAAGAATTTCCTGGGGAAATTCATTAGAATTCTCCGGAAACAAATCGAAAGATTCCACCGTTAACATTTTGAAATTATCTCAAACCAAAACAAAAAAAAGTCTTTAAGGAACAGACATAAGATCTCCACACCAACTCACGCTGCCACCGCCGTTGGCTAAAATGGATTTCAGCGTGGTTCCGTAAACGAATTCGTCGCCGCCAGCAATTTTCGGAACAGCGCACATATCTATTTCCATGGATAAAATGCAAATTTCGAAAGAGATTTAAAACTGCAATATTGATGTCGCGGGAGTAATGAAGTATTCGAAAGTGACTTCAGTTCTTAAGAGCGAGATATGGTGTCTTCTGGCGTCTCCATGTTGCAAACGGGGACCGCTTTCACTTGATTTCCATGGTGCTAAGTGTTTAGGAATTCTGCAGAACATAGTTTTTTAAATTCCGATTTAAATCTTTAAGAATTACAACATTTGTTAAACTTACGACAGGGATTTGTTACAATTTCGACAAGGATTTGCTACAATTCCTATAGAAATTTAAAAAAAAATGGCGAAATAATTTTGTTAAAATTCTAACAGATATTTGTTATAATTCCGCTAGAAAATCAGACAGTTAAAATTTCGACAGATTTTTTTTTTTTAATTCCGTTCTCTAAGCACTTCCACACCAGTTACCATTTTTCATTCGTATATCATAAGGCTAACACAACAATTTTTCTCCATGGAACCCATATCAAACAGTATAAAACAATATTGCCACACTAATAACGAGTCGCATAGCGATTTTTCCGAAAGTTAGTCTTCCATACGGACATCCCCAGGAAGCTTCCAAATGTCCCCAGGGAACCTGTAAAGGGGACAATTTGGATTTTGCTCCGAAACATGTCGTGCGACAATTCTATCTTCACAATTTTTCATAAATATACTCGCTGTTGTTATAAAAGTGGTCTATGGTCAGTTTGGCCACTCTTGTGACGCCCGGAATGCCCCCAGGGAACCTGTAAAGAGGACAATTTCGATTTTGCTCCGAAACATGTCATGTGACGGCTCTTTCTTCACGATTTTTCATAAATATACTCGCTGTTGCTATAAAAGTGGTCTATGGTCAGTTTGGCCACTCTTGTGACACCCGGAATACCCCCAGGGAACCTGTAAAGAGGACAATTTCGATTTTGCTCCGAAACATGTCGTGCGACGGCTCTTTCTTCATGATTTTTCATACACAGACCGCGATTGTTCTGAAGTGGTCATTGGTCAGTTTGGCCACTTTGTTCAGAATCGCTAACGTATTCTTATCAGAATCCTAAATAAATTCTGTTCAGAAAACCATTAGATTTTTTTTCCAGAATCGCAAACAGATTCTATTCAGAATCTCAAACAGATTCTTTTCTGAATCCTAAACGGACTCTGTTCAGCGAGCGAGATGGACAGACCAGGTGCAAAACGACTTGGCGAGCGTGGAGCGTATTCGAGGATGGAGAAATGCTGCCTCGAACCGTGTATTGTGGCATCAAATTGTTGATTCAGTGTTATCTGTTTAGATGTAGACTAAATAAATGAAAAATAAAAAACGGACTCTGTTCAGAATTCTGTACAAATTCCGAAAGAATTCGTCTCCAAATCTCAGCCGATATTATGTTCAGAATTACGAACGGATTCTCTTTAGAACTCCAATCCAAACGGATTCTGTTTGAAATTTTGAATCCCGGACAGATTCGTTTCAGAATCTCAAATATAGTCTGTTTAGAAATCCAGACGGATTTAGTTTAGAATCTCGAACGAATTCTGCTCATAATCCTGAATGGATGGTTCTTAGAATCTCGAGCCGATGCTGATCAGGATCCCAATAGAGTTTTTCTCAGAACTTCACCCTAATTTTTTACGACAATTGATTGATAACTAAGCCTCGAGCATGAAAACCATAAGATCGAAATTACAGAATCGGTCAGCATATGATCAACTGAGCCGAAAGGTGTTATGGCGAAAAAACAATTTCTCGTGTCAAGTCCGCTACTGCAAAAAATGCACTATAGACCTGGGTGCTACTGATAGAGTCGTTTTTTTGCTCTCAAGCGAGTGAAGGAGTATTTTGAAAATATTCCCATTCTAGAAAATATTCTCGTAAAAATCCCTTCAGGATTCTCGTAAGAATCCCTTCAGTATTCTCGTAAGAATCCCTTCAGGATTCTCGTCAGAATCCCTTCAGGATTCTCTTCAGAATCCCTTCAGGATTCTCTTCAGAATCCCTTCAGGATTCTCTTCAGAATCCCTTCAGGATTCTCTTCAGAATCCCTTCAGGATTCTCTTCAGAATCCCTTCAGGATTCTCGTAAGAATCCCTTCAGGATTCTCTTTAGAATCCCTTCGGGATTTTTGTCAGAATCCTTTTAGGATTCTTGTCAGCATCCCTTCAGGATTCTCGTCAGCATCCCTTCAGGATTCTCGTCAGCATTCTACAGGATTCTCGTCAGAATCCCTTCAGGATTCTCGTCAGAATGAGCCGCCAAGGGTGCGACGCATTACCCGCGTCAACTCCGAAGCTCCATCCTTGCAGGAGATTGAAGCAGCCATCCGAAGCATGAAATCCAACAAAGCTCCCGGGGTCGATCGCATTTCAGTAGAGATGCTCAAAGCTGACCCCGTGCTACTTGCGCAAATGTTGCATCAATTATTCTGCAATATCTGGGAAACCGCAACTTTTTCGGCTGACTGGATACAGGATGTCTTAGTGAAGGTCCAAAAAAAGGGGCATCTGGCGGTGTGCGACAATTGGCGAGGCATCATGTTACTGTGCATCGTTCTCGAAGTTCTGTGCAAAGTTATCCTAAATCGGATTCAGGAGAAAATAGATTCGACTCTCCGACGGCAGCAGGCAGGATTCCGCCCAGGAAGATCATCTGTGGACAATATTGTCACGCTCCGAATCATTCTGGAGCAAGTCTACGAATTCCAAGAGTCCCTCTACCTGGTATTTATTGGCTATGAAAAAGCATTCGATCTTCTGAACCACGAAAATCTGTGGGGGCGCCCTTAGACAAGTTTCGCATATAATTGTCGGCCTCATCGAAGCGCAGTACGAAGCTTTGACGTGCAGAGTCTTACATAATGGAGCTTTGTGTGACCCCATCCGGGTAGTCGCTGGAGTGAGGCAAGGATGTATTCTATCTCCGCTACTGTTCCTCGTCGTAATCGACGACGATACCAAACCGTGGGCTGCTCTGGCAGTCTATTACTATGGAGCATCTCAACGACTTCGATTTGGCTGATGATATTGCTCTACTAGCACAATGGCGCTCTGATATGCAGAGTAAGTTGAACGACCTGGCCGAACGCTCCTCAACGGAGGGTCTCACCATCAACATCAACAAGACCAAATCGTTGGATGTAAATACAAACAAACCCTCCAACTTTACGGTAGCCGGGCAAGCAGTGAAGAAGGTCGAAAACATTCAATATCTTGGCAGCCAGTTAGCGTCGAACGGTGGAATAAAGATCGACATAGGAGCAAGAAGGCTAGGACTGCTTTTGCGAGTTTACGAAATGTATGGAGATCAAATCAGATTAGTCAACGCACCATATTTCGAATATTCAACTCAATCGTAAAATCTGTGTTGTTATACGCTAGTGAGACTTGGTGTGTACCAGCAGAGATTACGCAGAAACTGCAAGTTGATAAAACCGATGTCTACGTTTTATAAATCGGGCCTGGTGGCCTCACAATTGGGTCTCGAATGATGAGCTCCATCGTCTATGCCATCAAAAACCGATATCGACAGAAATTCGAGAGCGTATATGGAGGTGGGTCGGCCACACATTACGAAAGAGCGGAGACGAAATCTGCAAGCAAGCGCTGGACAGGAATCCAGCAGGACATCGCTCGTGGCGGTGTAGCCTCAACAAGGAAATAAAGAAAGTCGACAGGAATCTGACCTGGGCCCAGGTCAAGGCTAAAGCGAAAGCCGCCCAGGACGGAGATCTTTTACGTTGGCCCTATGTACCCCTAGGGGTGCTCAGGATACATGAGTGAGTGAGAGGGTCGGCATGTTTGACTTTGACAATTTCCTGTCGGAATTTCAACAAATTCTTGTCGTAATTCCAAAAAAATCCTGAAGGGATTGTGAAGAGAATCCTGAAGGGATTCTTACGAGAATCCTGAAGGGATTCTTACGAGAATCCTGAAGGGATTCTTATGAGCCAATAAATATCAGGTACAGGGACTCTTGGAATTTGTTGATTTGCTCCAGAATGATTCGGAGCGTGACAATATTGTCCACAGACGATCTTCCTGGGCGGAATCCTGCTTGCTGCCGTCGGAGAGTCGAATCTTTTTTTTTTCCTGAATCCGATTTAGGATAACTTTGCACAGAACTTTGAGAACAATGCACAGTGACATGATGCCTCGCCAATTGTCACACACCGCCAGATCCCCCTTTTTGGGACCTTCACTAAGACGCCCTGTATTCAGTCAGACGAAAAAGTTCCGTTTTCTCAGATATTGCAGAATAGTTGATGCAACATTTGCACAAATAGCACGGGATCAGCTTTGAGCATCTCTTCTGAAATGCGATCGACCCCGGGAGCTTTGTTGGATTTCATGCTTCGGATGGCTGCTTCAATCTCCTGCAAGGATGGAGCTTCGGAGCAGTGATGGGAAATGTCAAAAAAATGTCATGGGGTTGCTATTACTAATTTGATAATAACTTTTTTCAAAAGTCTTTTGCAACTCGGATTTTTTTATTAACATCTAATGCTTAAAGGATCCTACAACTTTGCCAAACAGGTCATTGTTCTAAATATACAGTGTGAGACATGATAACGAATTTAAAAAAATGTCACGGAATGTCATGACATTAATGTCATTTGACACTAATTCGGCTCTCACGCCGCCAATTTCAGTTTTAGAGCAATGACCTATTAGAAAAAGTTTTAGTATCCTTTGAGTGCTTTATGTTTATATAAAACATACGATTGTAAATTACTTGTGAAAAAAGTTATTAACAAATTAGTCCCATGACATCGATATGACATTTCCCGTCACTGCTTCGGAGTTGACGCATCGCACCCTTGGCGGCTCATGCCGTGATGTTGATGGTTGGTCGGGCGTCGAAACTTGAAGAAGCTGTTCGAAATGCTCGATCCAACGTTTCAGCTGATCAGTTGGGTCGGTGAGTAACTGACCTGTCGCGTCTTTCACCGGCATCCTCGGATTCATCCTTGCTCCACTCAAGCGTCGTTAGATATCGTAGAGGAGGCGAATATCGCCAGTTGTTGCAGCTTTCTCCCCTTCGTCGACCAGGGAGTCCATCCACGCTAGCTTGTCACGTCTACAGCAGCGTTTAACTTCCTTCTCTTGAGCCGAATACCGTTGACGGGACTCGTACTTGGCTGCTCTGGTTCCTGCCCGCTCTATCGCAGCCTTTGCTTCTCTACGCTCCTCGATTTTCCGCCAGGTTGCATCCGTAATCCACTCCTTCCGCTGAGTGCGCAGCTCACCCAGGTTGTTCTCGCTTGTGTCGATAAAAGCATTCTTGATGGCCGTCCACTGCTCTTCTACGCTGCCATCTTCCGAAACATCCGCTGCCCGAGTTCCAAGTTCTTCAATGAACGATCTCTTCACAGTTGGATCCTCTAGTCGGCGTGTGTTGAATCGGCGTCCGAGTCTCTCCTCCCGCCGGTGATTCCGAGCAATGCGTAATCGGATCTCGCCAATAGTCAGACGCGATGTCAGCGCTGCGTTTATTCCGGGCATCAAGAAGGCTCTGTCTCCATTTTCGGCTGATGTAGATGTGGTCGATTTGATTTTCATAGTCCGTGTTGTCGGAGCCGATTTTCGCATTGAAGTCGCCCATGTAGATCTTTATGTCACCTTTCGAAGCTTTATCCACGACGGCATCCAGTTCAATGTAGAAATTCTCCTTGTCTTGTAATTCGGCAACATCGGTCGACGCATAAAATTGGATTATCGTGAAGTGCCTAACCCGTGTTCTGAATCTGACAATGATTATTCTCTCATTAATTGGTTCCCACTTGATGAGCGTCGCCTGTGCATGGGCGCTAAACAAGAAACCAACTCCTCGGTGCCGAGGAGCGTTGTTTGTGACAGGAATTTGTTAAATTCCGATAGGAATTTGTTAAATTCCGACATAAATTTATTACAATTCCGACAGGTATTTATTAAAAATTCCAACAGGTGTTTGTTGAAAATTAGTTAAAATTTCGTCAGTGATTTATGAACTATCCGACAGGAAATTGTTAAATTCGGACAGAAATTTGTTAAGTTCCGGCTGGTACAGCTATTTATTAAAAATTCCGACAGATATGTATTGAAAATTTGTTAAAATTCCGATAGGATATTGTCAAAACTACAACAGGAACTTAGAAATCCAACAGGCAGTTGTCCAAATGTTGATAGTAATTTGTTAGAATTACGGTATTAGTGGAATATTTCGCGAAAAATGTCTCACAAGAAACGTATTGTGAGAGCAAACAAATATGCTAAGTGAGAGATATTTTCGTTTCGCTTTGGATTCAATCCCTGTTTGTGACCATAAACATGTCAGATCGGAAATTTAAGTCTCATGTTTGAATGACCCTTGTATCAAAACAACCAGCCTCATTCAATTTGTTTCCTGCGTTGGTTAAACCATTTTTCGTTTCAAAACTTGAATTGCCATCCGTAATGATTTAAAGCTTCATGATAAAAAGTAAAACAAATCCTCATTTAACCATTTATGATAACCTATGATCTGCTGGCTAGCTTCCCCAGAAATCTCGACAGCTCGTTAAATAATCCCATAACCGCTTTTTTTCGTTGTTTCCAAAGGAAAAATGAGAACGAATCCCATCAGAAATAATGACAGGGCGACTAGTCGCGCCAACGATGGCCTTTTTTAATGACAAACCCATCTAGTATTACTGTTATTATTGTCGGTGGTGGTGGCTTTGCGTTCGCCATGATACGAACCCAATGGAAAATAATGACTTCCCGCAGCATTCTCGATTCTGAAATTGAAATTTTTCCGTCCATCTGTCCGTGCGGGCGCGGAGCTTTGACGAAACTGAACTGATTCTAATCGACGATGGTGGAATAATTATTCTCAAATAGCTGGAAAATTGGCTTCCTGACATTATTGGACCACCGTTCGCGCTCCATGCCGCACGCGATAACAATGCGGAAAATATTGACTCCAGTTAGTTGCACAGCAGTCGCATCACTTTCCGCAAATGCAGTTCTCGTGTAAAACCGTAGCACCCGGATATCGGGCCGATATCGTTCTCGATGCATCGGGTACCACAAAGGTTCACCCAACCAAACAGTGGCGATGGATGTGGCAAAAATGTTTCATTAAATACTTGGGGCTTACAATTGAATAATCACTCTTATGTTTCACTTTGATTACATGCATACAAGTACTCGGATCAGCATTTCGATTAATTCGCAAACTGTCTCTTTGTATGATCGAAAAACCGAATTATCATCGTTTTCATATGACCATTATACGGAACAGTGTGCACCGGTACGCTTTCCCTGAGGAAAATCAGCAAATGATGCGTTGCAAAACTACGACCCAAATGTGATGATGCCGATGATGAAGCGGAAAATTTCCGATACTTGGAAAAGCGGCGGTGTAAAAATCGAAACCGTCATTTGATCCGATTTCCAGTTCAGTTCCATTTACCTGCGCTTCATCCGGGAGGCGCTCCATAGTCCGTCCAAATCCACATTGTGTCAAGCAGCAGCACCAGGGCCAGCATACGGCTTGGATCAACACAACACAATTAGGGCTGCTTGAGCCGCTCCCGCGCACCAAGATCCTGATCCCCCGAACCGGGCCCAGATTTTCCGAAAACGGTAACAAATTGATGCACATACATTCATTTAAACTGTCTGTCGGGATGGGGGATCCCATTGTGTGACAGTCGAATGTGGATTCGATTGCGACACCCGGACCCGACCCGCGCACACAAAAGAGTGAAATGGATTGCATCAAATCAAAATCAGTTTTGTCATCATCATTGTCCACGGTGTCATCGTCGACGTCGTCGTCCTAGTCGTCGTTTACGATGACAAGACAGGCGATGGATGACAATTGCTGTTGGCGGGAAGTGATTCTTTTTTTAACGGAAAACTTTTTGTTCCGGAAAGTCGAAAAAATATGGAATTTGGCCATTTGTCAATATTTTAGGAACTCACAAATGACGGGTGCCTCAGAAACAATAAATTCAAATGCGAAATTATTAAAGATTTATTAAAATGATTCTGAATTAGATCTGGACAGATTCTGAGAGTTTTCGATACTCCATGGATTTTGAAGAGGATTTTCCTGGAGGGATTCTGAAGAGAAACCTAAAGGGATTCTGAAGAAAATCCTGGAGGGATTCTGAGGAGAATCCTGGAGGAGATTCTGAGGAGAATCCTGGCGGGATTCTGAGGAGAATCTGGGCAGGATTCTGAGGAGAATCCTGGCGGGATTCTGAGAAGTATCTCGACGAGATTCTGAGAAGATTCCGGACGGGATTCTGAGAAGAATCCTGACGGGATTTTGAGAAGAATGCTGACGGGATTCTGAGAAAAATCCTGGGTGGAATCTGAGAAGAATCCTGACGGGATTCTGAGAAGAATCCTGACGGGATTCTGAAAAGAATCCTGACGGGATTCTGAGGAAAATCCTGGAGGAGATTCTGAGAAGAATCCTGACGGGATTCTGAGAAGAATCCTGACGGGATTCTGAGGAAGATCCTGGAGGGATTCTAAGGAGAATTCTGATGGGATTCTGAGGAGAATCCTGGCGAAATTCTGAGGAGAATCCTGGAGGGATTCTGAGGAGAATCCTAAAGAGAGAATCTTGGCGGGATTCTGAGAAGTATCTCGACGATATTCTGAGAAGATTCCGGACGGGATTCTGAGAAGAATCCTGACGGGATTCTGAGAAGAATGCTGACGGGATTCTGAGAAGAATCCTGACGGGATTTTGAGAAGAATCCTGACGGGATTCTGAGAAGAATCCTGACGGGATTCTGAGAAGAATCCTGGAGGAGATTCTGAGAAGAATCCTGACGGGATTCTGAGAAGAATCCTGACGGGATTTTGAGAAGAATCCTGACGGGTTTCTGAGGAAGATCCTGGAGGGATTCTGAGGAAGATCCTGGAAGGATTCTAAGGAGAATTCTGATGGGATTCTAAGGAGAATTCTTTGTAGGATTCTGAGGAGAATCCTGGAGGGATTCTGAGGAGAATCCTGGCGGAATTCTGAGGAGAATCCTGGCGAGATTCTGAGGAAAATCCTGGAGGGATTCTGAGGAAAATTCTGATGGGATTCTGTGGAGAATCCTGGTAGGATTCTGAGGAGAATCTTGGAGGGCTTCTGAGGAGAATTCTGGAAGGCTTCTGAGGAGAATCCTGGCGGAATTCTGAGGAGAATTCTGGCGAGATTCTGAGAAGAATCCTGTCGGGATTCTGAGAAGAATTCTGTCGGGATTCTGAGAAGAATCCTGTCGGGATTCTGAGGAGAATCCTGGAGGGATTCTGAAGAGAATCCTGAAGGGATTCTGAGGAGAATCCTGAAGGGATTCTGAGGAGAATCCTGAAGGGATTCTGAGGAGAATCCTGAAGGGATTCTGAGGAGAATCCTGAAGGGATTCTGAGGAGAATCCTGGCGGGATTCTGAGGAAAATCCTGGAGGGATTCTGAGGAGAATCCTGAAGGGATTCTGACGAGAATCCTGAAGGGATTCTGGCGAGAATCCTGAAGGGATTCTGGCGAGAATTCTGAAGGGATTCTGACGAGAATCCTGAAAGGATTCTGACGAGAATCCTGAAGGAATTCTGACGAGAATCCTGAGAGGGATTCTGGCGAGAATCCTGAGAGGGATTCTGACGAGAATCCTGAGAGGATTCTGACGAGAATCCTGAGGAGGATTCTGACGAGAATCCTGAGAGGGATTCTGACGAGAATCCTGAAGGGATTCTGACGAGAATCCTGAAGGGATTCTGACGAGAATCCTGAAGGGATTCTGACGAGAATCCTGAAGGGATTCTGACGAGAATCCTGAAGGGATTCTGACGAGAATCCTGAGAGGGATTCTGACGAGAATCCTGAGAGGGATTCTGACGAGAATCCTGAGAGGGATTCTGACGAGAATCCTGAGAGGGATTCTGACGAGAATCCTGAGAGGGATTCTGACGAGAATCCTGAGAGGGATTCTGACGAGAATCCTGACGGGATTCTGACGAGAATCCTGAAGGAATTCTAACGAGAATCCTGAGAGGGATTCTGGCGAGAATCCTGAGAGGGATTCTGACGAGAATCCTGAGAGGGATTCTGACCAGAATCCTGACGGAATTCTGACGAGAATCCTGAGAGGGATTCTGACGAGAATCCTGAGAGGGATTCTGACGAGAATCCTGAGAGGGATTCTGACGAGAATCCTGAGAGGGATTCTGACGAGAATCCTGAGAGGGATTCTGACGAGAATCCTGAGAGGGATTCAGACGAGAACCCTGACGGGATTCAGACGAGAACTCTGACGGCATTCTGACGAGAATCCTGACGAGATTCTGACGAGAAACCTGACGGGATTCTGACGAGAATCCTGACGGGATTCTGACGAGAATCCTGACGGGATTCTGACGAGAATCCTGAAGGGATTCTGACGAGAATCCTGAAGGGATTCTGACGAGAATCCTGAAGGGATTCTGACGAGAATCCTGAAGGGATTCTGACGAGAATCCTGAAGGGATTCTGACGAGAATCCTGAAGGGATTCTGACGAGAATCCTGAAGGGATTCTGACGAGAATCCTCAAGGGATTCTGACGAGAATCCTGAAGGGATTCTGACGAGAATCCTGAAGGGATTCTGACGAGAATCCTGAAGGGATTCTGACGAGAATCCTGAAAGGATTCTGACGAGAATCCCGACGGGATTCTGACGGGATTCTGACGACAATCCTGACGGGATTCTGACATGAATCCTGAAGGGATTCTGACGAGAATCCTGAAGGGATTTGGACGAGATTCCTGAAGGGATTCGGACGAGAATCCTGGAGGGATTCGGACGAGAATCCTGGAGGGATTCGAACGAGAATCCTGAAGGGATTCGGACGAGAATCCTGAAGGGATTCGGACGAGAATCCTGAAGGGATTCGGACGAGAATCCTGACGGAATTCTGACGAGAATCCTGACGGATTCGGACGAGAATCCTGAAGGATTCGGACGAGAATCCTGAAGGATTCGGACGAGAATCCTGAAGGGATTCGAACGATAATCCTGAAGGGATTCGGACGAGAATCCTGAAGGGATTCGGACGAGAATCCTGAAGGGATTCGGACGAGAATCCTGAAGGGATTCGGACGAGAATCCTGAAGGGTTTCGGACGAGAATCCTGAAGGGATTCGGACGAGAATCCTGAAGGGATTCGGACGAGAATCCTGAAGGGATTCGGACGAGAATTCTGAAGGGATTCGGACGAGAATCCTGACGGGATTATGATGTGAATCCTGACGGAAGTCTGAGGTGAATCCTGACGGGAGTCTGAGGTGAATCCTGACGGGATTCTGACGTGAATCCTGACGGGATTCTGACGAGAATCCTGACGGGATTCTGACGAGAATCCTGACGGGATTCTGACAAGAATCCTGACGAGATTCTGACGAGAATTCTGACGGGATTCTGACGACAATCCTGACGGGATTCTGACGAGAATCCTGACGGGATTCTGACGAGAATCCTGACGGGATTCTGACGAGAATCCTGACGGGATTCTGACGAGAATCCTGACGGGATTCTGACGAGAATCCTGAAGGGATTCTGACGAGAATCCTGAAGGGATTCTGACGAGAATCCTGAAGGGATTTGGACGAGATTCCTGAAGGGATTCGGACGAGAATCCTGAAGGGATTCGGACGAGAATCCTGAAGGGATTCGGACGAGAATCCTGAAGGGATTCGGACGAGAATCCTGAAGGGATTCGGACGAGAATCCTGAAGGGATTCGGACGAGAATCCTGAAGGGATTCGGACGAGAATCCTGAAGGGATTCGGACGAGAATTCTGAAGGGATTCGGACGAGAATCCTGACGGGATTATGATGTGAATCCTGACGGAAGTCTGAGGTGAATCCTGACGGGAGTCTGAGGTGAATCCTGACGGGATTCTGACGTGAATCCTGACGGGATTTTGACGTGAATCCTAACGGGATTCTGACGACAATCCTGACGGGATTCTGACGACAATCCTGACGAGATTCTGACGAGAACTCTGACGGGATTCTGACGACAATCCTGACGGGATTCTGACGAGAATCCTGACGGGATTCTGACGAGAATCCTGACGGGATTCTGACGAGAATCCTGACGGGATTCTGACGAGAATCCTGACGGGATTCTGATGTGAATCCTGACGGGATTCTGACGTGAATCCTGACGGGATTCTGACGAGAATCATGACGGGATTCTGACGAGAATCCTAGTGGGATTCTGACGAGAATCCTAGTGGGATTCTGACGAGAATCCTGACGGGATTCTGACAAAAACCTGACGGGATTGTGACGAAAATCCTGAAGGGATTCTGACGAGAATCCTGAAGGGATTCTGTCGAAAATCCTGACGGGATTCCGACGAAAATCCTGAAGGAATTCCGTTGAGTATCTTAAAGGGATTCTGATGAAAATCATGAAGGGATTCTAACGAGAATCCTGAAGGGATTCTGACGAGGGTCCTGACGGGATTCTGACGAGAATCCCGACGGGATTCTGACGACAATCGGACGAGAATTCTGAAGGGATTCGGACGAGAATCCTGACGGGATTATGATGTGAATCCTGACGGGAGTCTGAGGTGAATGCTGACGGGATTCTGACGTGAATCCTGACCGGATTCTGACGACAATCCTGACGAGATTCTGACGAGAATTCTGACGGGATTCTGACGAGAATCCTGAAGGGATTCTGACAAAAATCCTGAAGGGATTCTGACAAGAATCCTGAAGGGATTCTGACAAGAATCCTGAAGGGATTCTGACAAAAATCCTGAAGGGATTCTGACAAAAATCCTGAAGGGATTCTGACAAGAATCCTGAAGGGATTCTGACAAGAATCCTGAAGGGATTCTGACAAGAATCCTGAAGGGATTCTGACAAGAATCCTGAAGGGATTCTGACAAGAATCCTGAAGGGATTCTGACAAGAATCCTGAAGGGATTCTGACAAGAATCCTGAAGGGATTCTGACAAGAATCCTGAAGGGATTCTGACAAGAATCCTGAAGGGATTCTGACAAGAATCCTGAAGGGATTCTGACTAAATTCCTGAAGGGATTCTGACAAGAATCCTGAAGGGATTCTGACAAGAATACTGAAGGGATTCTGACGAGAATCCTGACGGAATTCTGACAAGAATACTGACGGGATTCTGACGATAACCCTGAAGGGGTTTTGACAAGAATCCTGTAGGGTATCTGACGAGAATCCTGAAGGGATTCTGATGAAAATCCTTAAGGGATTCTGACGAGAATCCTGACGGGATTCTGACGAGAATCCTGACGGGATTCTGACGAGAATCCTAAAGGGATTCTGACGAGAATCCTGAAGGGATTCTGACGAGAATCCTGAAGGGATTCTGACGAGAATCCTGAAGGGATTCTGACGAGAATCCTGAAGGGATTCTGACGAGAATCCTGAAGGGATTCTGACGAGAATCCTGAAGGGATTCTGACGAGAATCCTGAAGGGATTCTGACGAGAATCCTGAAGGGATTCTGACGAGAATCCTGACGGGATTCTGACGAGAATCCTGACGGGATTCTGACGAGAATCCTGACGGGATTCTGACGAGAATCCTGACGGGATTCTGACGAGAATCCTGACGGGATTCTGACGAGAATCCTGACGGGATTCTGACGAGAATCCTGACGGGATTCTGACGAGAATCCTGACGGGATTCTGACGAGAATCCTGACGGGATTCTGACGAAAATCCTGACGGGATTCTGACGAGAATCCTGACGGGATTCTGACGAGAATCCTTACCGGTGTCTGACAAGAATCTTGACAAAATTCTGACGAGATTAGTGACTTTATTCTGACGAGAATCCTGGCGGGATTCTGACGAGAATCCTGACGGGATTCTGATTAGATTTCTGACGGGATTCTGACGAGAATCCTGACAGAATTCTGACGAGAATCTTGACAGGATTCTGACGAGAATCTTGACAGGATTCTGACGAGAATCTGACGAGAATCCTGAAGGGATTCGGACGAGAATCCTGACGGGATTCTGACGAGAACTCTGACGGGATTCTGACAAAAATGCTGAAGGGATTCTGACAAGAATCGTGAAGGGATTCTGACAAAAATCCTGACGGGATTTTGACGAAAATCCTGACGGGATTCTGACGAGAATCCTGACGGGATTCTGACGTGAATCCTGAAAGGATTCTGACGAGAATCCTGACGGGATTCTGACGAGAATCCTGACGGGATTCTGACGAGAATCCTGACGGGATTCTGACGAGAATCCTGACGGGATTCTGACGAAAATCCTGATGGGATTCTGACGAGAATCCTGACGGGATTCTGACGAGAATCTGACGAGAATCCTGGGATTCTGACGAGAATCTGACGAGAATCCTGGGATTCTGACGAGAATCCTGACGGGATTCTGACGAGAATCCTGACGGGATTCTGACGAGAATCTGACGGGATTCTGACGAGAATCTGACGGGATTCTGACGAGAATCCTGACGGGATTTTGACGAAAATCCTGATGGGATTCTGACGAGAATCTTGACGGGATTCTGACGAGAATCCTGAAGGGATTCTGACGTGAATCCTGACGGGATTCTGATGAGAATTTTGACGGGATTCTGACGAGAATCCTGAAGGGATTCTGACGTGAATCCTGACGGGATTCTGACGAGAATCCTGACGGGATTCTGACGAGAATCCTGACGGGATTCTGACGAGAATCCTGCAGAGATTCTGACGACAATCCTGACGGGATTCTGACGACAATCCTGACGGGATTCTGACGACAATCGTGATGGTATGCCGATCCTGAAAGGATTCTGACGAGAATACTGAAGGGATTCTGACGAGAATCCTGAGTAGATTTTGATGAGAATCCTGAAGGGACTTTGACGAGAATCATGAAGGGATTCAGAGGAGAATGCATTATTGTTGAAAAATATGTTTAAACGATTGTAAAGGTATGGTGCGCGGAAAGTGTTTTGCCAAAAACCCATCAGAAAATTTTCAAATGCTA
Organism: Armigeres subalbatus; assembly: GCF_024139115.2. Lineage (NCBI taxonomy): Eukaryota > Metazoa > Arthropoda > Insecta > Diptera > Culicidae > Armigeres > Armigeres subalbatus. Next base: position 101,371,579 of record NC_085139.1, on the reverse strand, counting down.
TTTTTTTCCACAGTACTCTTCTCTACACTGTTTCTTGTTTGCTTCTACTATTAACTCTTGTTTGTTGTGCTGTATGTTTCTTGCAGTTCAAAATTTAGGAGAACTATTCCCATTTTCATCACACTGTAGTAAATTCATCGCTTAACAAAGATATGTTGTATCAATTTCATCAATTATTTTTGCTAAATCGAGATGCATTTCATATAATGTTGAAAACCGAAAACCGTTTTCAAACTATTTGACCTATCGGAACTCGGCTGAAAATGTTGAAACGTTGCGATCTGTCATGTTTGAAACTGTTCTGATCTCCGTTCGACAGAATCTGCCTCTATTGTGAATTGGGTCTTGTTCATCTTGTTTCTAATTTTCCGAATTCCTACACAATAGTCCTGTCCGGTCTTCTTTCCGTGTCGGAGCTCATCACAATTTCGCAGCGGGAGCAATTTTTGCTAACTGTGTACCGCATATCCTCAAGCCCCACTGCCATAGCATGGAAAGAGACCACAAATAGAAGGTAGTCTGTAATTCTAGCATCAGCTTACGCAGGGTAGCCTCCTCCAACCTAGTAGTCTCCCAGCTAGGCCAATAGGAATAGAAGCTTACCTTGCAAACTGACTAGTGACTACAGGAGTTAGCTCCAACCAACTAAACTACATTGACCGACCAGCTGGCGAGATATCTGATTGGTTCGGCCTGTAGATTGAGGGCAAATAGGAAGAAAGCAAGTCGCTATTCTGCTGATTCATAACTAGCTAGGAGCATAATCGAAACGGCGCAGTAGCATACATTAGGATCGGTGGCTGGCACCCTCATTAAATCGACCACCCGCAGACTCAGGGTTTGCACTGTTGGGATGGAGTTGGCTCACTCCTGTGGTGCCCGGAAACGGAACGGTGTTTCACTGCATTTGAGCTAAACGGATCCAATCAAATCCAGAACGAGGCTCAACAGTTGCCGGGGAGGTTTTCCCTGCACTTTTTCTGACTAAGCTTTAGATAAATGGGAAACATTAGTAGGTCGAAATAGGCGAACAAATCAACTTTCAATTTAAATAAATCATTGAAAACTGCAACAGCTTATTTTGCTAAACATTTCCATCACATTTCTTCATTTTAATGTAGGAATTAGAACAAACATCTATCTCAACAATAAATGGCATAGTACGGAAAATTAGATTGAGATGCAGTTGGTCATTATTATTTTATTCACTATTCAAATATGAATTGAATAAATAATATCAAATCACTTACAGTAATCCATTCTCCAGGTTCACCCCAAAAACGCGCAGAACGTCAGAATTGAAAAGTTAAAAATCTGTTGTATTTATTTTTAATAAAACCCATCGCCCATTTGGAGCTTTGCTCACCTTGTCTTCGAACCAGCCCCCACTATTAGCGCAGATCCCCGGCAGATTTCAGCAGAGCATAAGCGTCAAATGTGTATACCCTTTTCATCGCATCCATTAGCCAGGGACTCGTCCTTCGTCCTGGTTCATCCCCTCCTGCATGACGAGCTCCGCTTTGTACAGTTCCCTCACTCTAAAAAGCTTTTACAATAGCACTCGGTGACTCCGAGCGCCCAGATTTCTCGCCCCGAACTCTCCGAGAAGTATGAAATAATAATCGGACTGCCGACGACAACGACGACGTGGAACCATGACCATGGGTCCTGGGCCCAGGCTCTTAGTTTAACAAAACCAACCGACGCGACGGACGGCAGCGGAAGGACAAATGGAACAAATGAAACGCCAAAATCATCATTTGTCTAAGCCGCCCCATGGTATGTCGTCCCCGACCAGCAGCCCAGGTCCGGTCCGCCGCCGGTGGAATCGTTGCCCCCTAAATCGTTGTCGGTCCGGGTGAAGAATTTCTTCTGCTTGGTGCACCCGAACAGGTAAATCCGGGCACGAGATGTAGGCAAAAAACAAAAGGGAATCCACACCCCCAAAATTCTGACTGACGTAAAGGTTTCCGCCTAGGATTGTGAATGTACCGAGGGGTGATTCGATTGCGTTTAAAGTCATGAAAATCCGACAGAGGTTTATCTACATTTGGACTGCAATGGACCTATTTTTAACTACGAATTGTCCAAACTCCGTCAAAATCTTAACTGAAGTCAGACAGAGATTGTAATATTCTTTAGTGGATACAAACAAGTTTCATTTTGAAAAGAAATTTTCAGCTGATGTAAATACAACTAGTAAATACAACTATTGTGGGCCCTCCTTAGCCGTGCGGTAAGACGCGCGGCTACAAAGCAAGACCATGCTGAGGGTGGCTGGGTTCGATTCCCGGTGCCGGTCTAGGCAATTTTCGGATTGGAAACTGTCTCGACTTCCCTGGGCATAAAAGTATCATCGTGCTAGCCTCATGATATACGAATGCAAAAATGGTAACCTGGCTTAGAAACCTCGCAGTTAATAACTGTGGAAGTGCTTAATGAACACTAAGCTGCGAGGCGGCTCTGTCCCAGTGTGGGGATGTAATGCCAATAAGAAGAAGAAGAAGAAGAAGAAGAAATACAACTATTTTCACAATCCAGTTGATTTTCTATTTTTTTAAAGGAAAGGAATTCAAATTTTTATTCTGTGTACAACACATGCTTAAATAGTGGAAGAAGATTCTCTGGTTATCAAACCAATTTTTTTACGGAAATTGTTTGAATCCGGGCAGGAATGTATTGTATTGAGTTCTAAAAACTACCTACAGAAGTTTATTTGTTTCCCAGGACAAGAATTTATTTGAATTCGTTTTGATGGATGGATTCAATTCTGACGCGATTTGTCTCAAACATGATAGGAATGGGCAAACGGATCCCAAGCAACCAAAAGTTCCTTTAAAAGTACGTTTTTCGCTTAAGCAGCTCGGTGAAGCAGAGGGGTGAGCTTGGTAGTCATATGGCTACTGCTTCTGCCTCATACGCAGGAGGTCGTGGGTTCAATCCCAGGTCCGTTCCATTCTCCTACTTTGTATCTTTCTCTATATTTCTCATGTTCTAGCAATCGCTAGAACTGGAGATGGACTACCATACCGTTTCTATTTCTATTCCTATACCTTCAACTTGAATATTCTAGCAGTAATTTGCTAGAATTGGAAATGAACTATAAAAAGCTCGTTTCCTATATCCAATTAGAAATTCCATCAGTTGCTTTCTCCTATCTATCACATTGGCAGTTCGTTAACCAAGATGGACCTCTGCCTCTCGAACCTAACCCAAAAATTCCAACAAATTCCGCATGAACTCGTGGCAAGTGCAGAGGTATATTCGGCTTGCAGTGGGCGAGTGATTACATCATCAATCCTTCCCCTTCCCTACATTGTCTTGCATTCTGACGTGGCAGGCGCCAGTATGACCTAGCAAATGAGATCACCAGTACTTGTACTTTGAAGATGTGTGCTAGTCCCAAGCAGACATCTGTTGGTTCCCTGTGCAAGAACAGCGATCTGGTCATAATGGAGTAGCAACTACGAGCAGTCAATCAAGCTCAAGCTCAAGCTAAGCAGCTCGGTGAAACAGATTAAGCGAAAAACGTACTGTTGAAGGAACTTTTGGTTACTTGGGATCATTTTGTTGAACGGAGTTTTTACGGCCGGTTTTCTGATTTCCTTAGCGTTCACAGAAAATTATTAGCATTAGACTAGAACCCAGCGGGACATCGCAGCAGAGGCAGAACCAGAGATTCATGGCTGCAAACCCTCAATAAAGAAATAAAAGAAGTCGACAGAAGTCTATCCTGGCCATAAGTTAAAGCGAAAGCTGAACATCGCTCCGGATGGAGATGTTTCAAGTCGGCCCTTTGCAGTGTACAGGACAGTGTACAGGACCCATAAGTTAGTAAGTTTCTTCATTCTTCCTTCTTCCTGCTTCCTTCATTCTTGTTCCTTGTTTCATCTTCCTGCTTCTTTTTTAGTTCTTCCTCTTTCCTTATTCATTTTCCTCTTTGCTTCTCCATTCCTTCCTTATTTCTTCTTTTTTCTTTCTTCTGTTTTCCTTTTTCCTTCTTTCCTTTTTCAATCTTCCTTTTCCCTTTAGGAGGCGTACAGGACCCATAAGTAAGCAAGAATAGGGTAGAATAGAGGAAGAAACAAAATGGAAGGAAAAAAAAGAACTAGGGATAACAAACAAGAAACAAGGTAGAAGAAAGATGAAATTTAAACGGCATAATGATAAAGAAGGAAGAGAAGCTTAAAGAAGAAAGAAAGGAAGAATTAGTAACAAAATTTTCGATGAGAATTCATACTCTTCTAGTTAAAAAAATTACATTACAGACCATACGGATTTTCCAGATTTGGCGCGGATTTAATAACCATTTTAGGGCTTCGAATGGATTTGGCGCGGATTTAGTTTTAGGTAGGGGAACAGACGGCTTTGGCAGGTTTTGTTCTATTATTGGCAGGGGGTTTTTATTGACCGAATTTTATGAAATTTGGCCACAATATTCTTTGATATGCAAAGAATGTTTGGGCCAAATTTGAGCATAATCAGTCATAAAAAAACCCCTGCCAATAATAGAACAAAACCTGCCAAAGCCGTCATTACCCCTAGTTATTTAATAAATAACATGCTAGATGTACGTTTTTGCCTTTCTCGTATACTAAGTATACGTAAAGGCTATATGATCACTCCAAAAATGAACTTTTTATGGGAGACCCGTAGACCCATAGTGTTATATCCCAATCGACTCAGTTTGACGAATTGAGGTGATGTCTGTGTGTGTGTGCGTTTTTTTCTTCCTAAGCAATGGGGAATCTGCTCAACAGACATCCTGGGTTGGACGTCCAGGGGGTGCGGGAACACCATGGTATTGTGCCAGCGCATTGCCGGCTTTCCAGGTGGCCTTACCACGCCCTATGTCCTCGGCAGGTGGGAAGGATCGACTTCGCGCCTGCTTCCCTCTGCACGGCTGGTATCAAGAATGATGATGCCGCGTGCACCCCAAATTGACCTCTCTGCGATAGGGTCTATTCGCCAACACACAGAGGGACTTGCCGACGCGGTGCCTACGCCTGCCCCAGCCTTGACGAGAACCCGCCCGGTTGACCGACGCCGCGAAAGCGACGATACCATGTTGTTCTTCGCGCGGCCACTTGTTGGATAAAAGGATTGAGTTCGACCACAGGGCACCGGTATGACCCATGAAGCCGACTCCGAACCCTTGGACCACCTCTTATTTGCGCCTGAACTAGCCATTCCTCGAGTCCACGCGCAACATTCTGTGTAGCTCCGAGACGATTTGGACGATTGCCGATAAAACGGCATTCCAGCCAACTTCATCTTTACACATCCTACGGACTAGGTTGTCCGGGGTAGTGTCCAGAAAACATTTGGCAAGCATGTAGTCACGCATTGTGCGAAAACGTGGGCACACGAACAACACGTGTTCCGTCGTTTCCTCTAAACCGAGGCGAGGCCGAGTGTCCGAACCGGTGCAGATACTGTCTGAAGCAACCAAGGCCTGTAAGGACTTGGGTCAGGTGGAAAGTGATTTCTCCATGGCGTCTCTCTCCGGTATCAACCTATGTGTCCATCTACCCTTAGTGGAACTGTCCCACGCACGCTGCCATTTGACCATTGAGGCCAACCTGACAGTCCTAAGGATGCCTCTCGTGCCGCGCATTTCGAAGTTCTCTCTATCTTCACCGATGACGATGTCAATAGGTATCATACCGGTGATGACGCAAAGTGCATCGTGCGACACGGTTCGGTACGCGCTCGCAACTCTTAGATACATGAGCCTATACGTACTTTCTAACTTCGTTCTGTAGCAGTTAATATACAGAGCCGTGCCTCAAGCTGGCCCCTTATACCTCAGTATGGACAGAGAGACACTAGCCAGAAGCTTACGCTTGCTGGCATAAACCGCAGAGCTATTGGACATCATCCGGGACACTGCTACTATAGCTTTGGAGGCACGCTTGCAGGCGTAATTAACGTGGCTACCAAAGGTGAGCTTATCTTCGATCATTACCCCCAAGAGTTTGATGAAGCGTTCAGAGCTGACCGCGCAGTTGCCTGCCCTTATCATCGCTTGTTGCTCCGACTTTCGCTTGTTGACAACAACCACCTCAGTCTTGTGGTGAGCCAGTTCTAACTTCCTGGAACTCATCCACTCCCCCACAATTGCGGTCGAGTGGGCTGCAGTCAACTCCACCTCTTCGATCGATTCGCCGTAGACCTCCAGCGTAATATCGTCAGCGAAGTCGACGATTACCACGCCCACCGGGAACTTCAACCTCAAGACACCGTCGTACATGACGTTCCATAACACCGGACCCAGTATGGAACCTTGCGGAACCCCTGAGGTTATGTCAACGCACTTCCGACCCGCCTCCGTGTCGTATACCAGTACTCGATTCTGGAAGTAGCTTCCGAGAATCTTGTACAGGTTCTCGGGAATTCCAAGACGCAGGAGCGCATCTGCAATAGCTGCCCAACTGGCACTATTGAAAGCATTCCTCACGTCGAGAGTCACTACTGCACAATAGCGAACTCCTCTCCTCTTACGCTGGATAGCTATCTCCGCGGATTTGGTAACCGACAAGATAGCGTCTACGGTCGACTTACCCTTTCGGAAGCCAAACTGGTTACTCTATAGACCATCCGCACCCTCCGTGCGTATCAACAACCTGTTGAGGATGATTGTCCAGGCATCTCTGCATGACAGATCTAAACTTATCGGGAGCCTCAGCAATGGCCCCACATGTCTTGGCCATTATGACCCTATAGGCTGTAAGAACATTGTGAACCCAACTTAAAGCGTTTGTCGTTTAATTTATGTTTCGCGTATTTTGCTGTCTGATTTCGTGCTGTGTATTGCTCAATGTAAGTTTTCATTTACCCTGACGTGACGATGCAGTCAGTGGATTTGAAAGTCTAGCAAAGACAGTAACCTATATTAGCCACCTATGTGTCAAGAACTGAAGTAGCACAGAAGGATTAGAAATTTGAATTTATTGCGTCGTTCATGATCTAATGCGTCGTTGTAAAACAGCCAGATTTGATTGTAATTTACAACAATAGTTCGTATTACGTCGTAAATTAAACTCTCTGTAACCGACCAATAAGAGGGAAACACGTAGCCACGACTAGGCTGAAGCCAATCTAACTCGCGTCGGTTTCCTCATTATAGTGGAGTGCTTACTAGAGTTCAGTTGAAAACTTACCGTCTTTTTAAAAAAGGTGAATTTGAGCGACGCCATACTTGACTCGGAGTAAGTTCGCGTCCGATTAAGTTTATTTTCTTAAATATTAGTTTTAATGCTTACTTTTGTATTTAGTTTATATATTTATCGAGTGTGATTCAGTTTAAGACTGAAATTGTTGCGAACCTAGTTAATATTTTCGACTTTGAATTCAGGTGAGCCTAGTTAATTAACTATAATATATTCGAGCAAATAATAAAGTCAGCCACGTTGAGCAGGACAAAAGCCCGTTCTCGTGGGCGGTTTGTGCGGAGTTGGTGCACTGTTCGAAGCACGTGGTACCAAACGTCGTGACCGTTGGGTCCGACATCTATAAGACGTCGAGTGAACCGTCGTTGAAAGCCACGTCTGCGACGCCGTCGACGCGTTGGTTTCACCGAAAGCTCAGTGGGCGTCGTTTCGTCGATAGGATACACCCGTCCCAGAGCCGCATCGAACCACAACGTAACTTGCACGTGGTAGGCGTTACGACTCGCAAGTAAATAAGCCGCGTGGCGTTTGCCGAGCAATATTAACGGCAATCACTCCACTGTGCTAGGGGATATTTGTACCCCGAAACTCAACAGGATCAGGATCGCCACGAGAATGTAAGAACATTGTGAACCCAACTTAAAGCGTTTGTCGTTTAATTTATGTTTCGCGTATTTTGCTGTCTGATTTCGTGCTGTGTATTGCTCAATGTAAGTTTTCATTTACCCTGACGTGACGATGCAGTCAGTGGATTTGAAAGTCTAGCAAAGACAGTAACCTATATTAGCCACCTATGTGTCAAGAACTGAAGTAGCACAGAAGGATTAGAAATTTGAATTTATTGCGTCGTTCATGATCTAATGCGTCGTTGTAAAACAGCCAGATTTGATTGTAATTTACAACAATAGTTCGTATTACGTCGTAAATTAAACTCTCTGTAACCGACCAATAAGAGGGAAACACGTAGCCACGACTAGGCTGAAGCCAATCTAACTCGCGTCGGTTTCCTCATTATAGTGGAGTGCTTACTAGAGTTCAGTTGAAAACTTACCGCCTTTTTTAAAAAAGAATTTAAGCGACGCCACACTAAACTCGGAGTAAGTTCGCGTCCGATTAAGTTTATTTTCCTAAATATTAGTTCTAATACTTACTTTTGTATTTAGTTTATATATTTATCGAGTGTGATTCAGTTTAAGACTGAAATTGTTGCGAACCTAGTTAATATTTTCGACTTTGAATTCAGGTGAGCCTAGTTAATTAACTATAATATATTCGAGCAAATAATAAAGTCAGCCACGTTGAGCAGGACAAAAGCCCGTTCTCGTGGGCGGTTTGTGCGGAGTTGGTGCACTGTTCGAAGCACGTGGTACCAAACGTCGTGACCGTTGGGTCCGACATCTATAAGACGTCGAGTGAACCGTCGTTGGAAAGCCACGTCTGCGACGCCGTCGACGCGTTGGTTTCACCGAAAGCTCAGTGGGCGTCGTTTCGTCGATAGGATACACCCGTCCCAGAGCCGCATCGAACCACAACGTAACTTGCACGTGGTAGGCGTTACGACTCGCAAGTAAATAAGCCGCGTGGCGTTTGCCGAGCAATATTAACGGCAATCACTCCACTGTGCTAGGGGATATTTGTACCCCGAAACTCAACGCCAGCGCGCGAGTCAACTGGGTGGTGTGAAAGCTTTTTCTTGGTATCGACAACGGCGACGCAAAGCAAGGTGAGTTGCGTCCAGCCTACTTTCGCTTGTGGCATCCACGAAAGCTCGAATTCGACTGCAGATTGCATCCGACGTGGGAACGCCGGCATTGAGAAGAAGCTAAGGTCAGATCTGTCCATCTTGAAGCTCGAATTTCAGTTACCTACAAACGAAACAGAAATTATTAGCAGTTTTGCATTTTGAACGTGACGTCACACACGGTTAGGGAATTAGGCTTTCCTTAATTTAAAAATTTCAATAAATTTTTCGCATCGAATTGAGGACCATTCGATAAAATAATCTTGTTTTAGGATACGCGACCGCGTATTGGTTATTTTGAATAAAATTACTCCTAGTTTAGAACCACACACTTCACATTTCTTTCGTCACGTCATTTTGAAAAGATTTTAGGTTGGCTAAGGTTTATTAAAGGTTAAGTATTCCCCTGCCTGATTGGTTATCGAGGGTTTTGTAAATATAATCTTAAATTTAGTTCGTAGATAATGTCGGTAAGGTTGAGTCTGGTTGGTTTTTGATGACTTTGTTTGGTGTGTTGAAGTGCAACTTCGGTTCTTGCGTGACTTTGACCTGCCCTGAGTCGGCAGTCTCATCCGGGTAAATTTAAGCAGAGCTAACGGTCCTTCTTATTGAAGGTGGCGCTTAAGCCGTCAGCTTAAGAAAGCAGGACGGAACGTTACATTTTGGCGCCCAACGTGGGGCCACGGAATTAGATTGGGTCCTAGAGACCAGATTAGATTCGAACTGAGTAGAGTTTTCATATTAGTATTTTGGAATTGGGTCTTATAAAGTTAGTAGAATATTAGAATTGGCCCTGTCTTGGTATAGTATTTTCGAATTGGTTGATTGAATAATCTAACTGGTTTGGTATAGGAACAAATTTTGAATTAATTTATTAAGAATTTTGGTTAGACTTAAGATTGAATTCGGAATTAGTTTAGAATTTGATTTGTTTTTTTTTTGTAAATACATTTTGATTTCTTTTAATTATTCCGTAGGTTAAGTAACTGCTGTCATTCTCGCGTTTGTCAATATACGAATTTATATTCTAGTGAGAAGTGATCTTTTTGAAACTGCTAATTTTAGTTTGCTACTAACTAGTGCATAAAATGGAGTGGTATCGAATTTATGCCGATGACCTCGACGAAGAAGAGCTCGATTATGAGCTGGCAATTCGTGCGCGGCCGCTGGTTGGCAACTTGGAGATTCGCCGTAGGGAACTAAGGAATCTACTTCGTGATCCGAATGCGACGAGAGCGTTGGTAGTCGCCGATCACCAGATGCAGGCGGACCTCGCGATCGTTCCATACAAGCTGCAAGAAATTGAGAGAATTATGACTGAAGCTCCAAATCGGTACGTGATTTCTAGATTGGTACATTACCATCAAAGAATCCGGCGGTGTATTCCCCATGATGGCGTGGTGCTCGAGAACCGTAGACTGCTGTTGGATTTGGTTACACGTCTGGGCCAATGAATTTTTGAGATCGATTTTCGTGCGGTGGAAACGCCACTGCCAACGACTGAGTTTAGGGCCCGTCCAACAGATAATGCTACCAGGTTCTCTCTGCCAACGAACTTCTCCGATGGAGGTGGACGAGAAATCAACCGGTCGTTGCCGAACCCTGTACGGTTAGGGTCTACTGGTTCACTGAATCTTGAAGGTGCGGTTGGCGGCGTAATAGGATCGCCAATGGTGAATCCCGAACGGAGCTCCGGTGTTTCCGAACCGGCATCGTTGAATCAAAACCCGGCATTAAGTAGTACCATACCAGCATCGCTTAATCTCGGACCAGCTTTAATCGATTTAAATCCGAGAAGTGGGGTATTCGATCTTCAAATGGAAATAGGACCTCAGCCAAGGTATACAGGTGCAATTCCTCGTGTGGCGCGTCCTTCTGTTCCAGAATTTCTACAGTCACCACCAAGGATGGTGTCGTCGTTGAATTTACAATTTCCAAAGCAACTGGTGCGGAATGAAAATGTTCGTGATTTCGTTCCGATACAAAAACACGAGAGAACTGGGGATCAGTCAAATCCGACACCGGATCCAGAGACAATTCCTGCGTATCCAACTGACGACGGACAGCGTCCAAAAAGTCGCGAGGCCCATCAGTCATCGAAGATAGAAACAAAAAAAAAATGTATGAATACGTGCATTTATCTCAGGTAGAAGCGTCCGTGGAAAAGTATGTTGGCCAGTTGACCCAACAGGGAACACAGTTTTCGATGGGACCGGAAAATGCAATGAATTACCTGACAGAAGGAGTTGGAGAATTACGCTTGGTAGATCGGGAAGTGGAAAACCTATCAAGAGGCAGATTGGTTTCTCGACCGTTACGTGAACCTAGCCCTCCCCTTCAGCTGAGTGGACTTTGTCCAGGGGCCAGAAGCACGCCAAGAATACCGATAAACCAAACCCGGACAATCCCTGCTGGTGAGGTTCGTTTTGACCCAGCCCAACTTGGATATATGCGAAATCCGTCCACAACGGTGGAGTCACCCAATCTTCAGAGATATCCAATCGACGCTGACGGGTATCGGGGTAACTTTTATTCCAGAAGACAACCACATCAACAGTGTGCGATCATTGAGAAATGGCCAAAATTCAGTGGGGACACAAATTCTGTTCCAGTCAGCGATTTCTTGAGGCAAATCGGTATTCTTTGTAGGTCTTACGCAATTAGTAAACCAGAGCTTCGAATGCATGCGCACTTGTTATTTAAAGACAACGCATCGGTTTGGTACACAACATATGAAGAGAAATTCGATTCCTGGGAGACACTAGAGGTGTATCTTAAAATGAGATATGATAACCCTAGCCGCGACAGATTGATTCGCGAAGAGATGCGTAATCGTAAGCAACGCCCTAATGAGCTTTTCAGCGCCTTCTTAGCTGATATGGAAATGTTGGCCCAACGAATGATACGGAAGATGACCGAGGTCGAGAAGTTCGAGATCATCGTAGAGAATATGAAGCTTTCGTATAAGCGACGCCTAGCGTTGGAGCCAATTCACTCTATCGACCATTTAGCTCAAATGTGCTATAAATTTGACGCTCTTGAGCATAATTTGTACCAAGGATACAACCAGTCCAAACCCGTACATCATGTCGTATTGGAGGAGGAAGAACACGAAGACGTTTCAGAACAATCCGAAGCCGAAATTTATGCTCTGCGATCGAAGACGATGTTCAATCGTAATAAGGAATTTTCTAAAGATTTTGGGGATTCTAAACCGTCAGCTGAAAAAAAAAAATGTCGAAGTAACGTGTTGGAACTGCAAGCAGGCAGGTCATCTCTGGCGAGATTGTGAGAAACGGAAGAGAATCTTCTGTCACATCTGTGGAATGATGGACACGACCGCGCTCAAGTGTCCAAATCAACACAACCTTCGTTCGGAAGACGAAGACCAAAAAAACGAATAGTTGAGGACGATTCCGGGAATCGTTGTCCTCCTTTTCGTGATTTGCGGATTCCCAACAATGATTTTCATATTTTCGCTGATTTTTCTCAGATAAATCCTCCGTGTCACGATGTCCACATTTAAATGTTCGAATATTGTCTGAAGAAATTGAGGGACTAGCGGATACAGGAGCCAGCATCTCCATTATAAGTACACTTGACCTGATTGACAAATTGGGCCTTGAAATTCATCCGATTCCGCTCAAAGTAAAGACTGCTGATGGGACAGGTTATCACTGCCAAGGATACGTGAATGTTCCATTTTCAATCGGAAATGTGACCCATGTCCTTCCAACTGTAGTAGTTCCTGAGATCACGAAAAAGCTAATATTAGGAATGGACTTTCTTAACAAGTTTGGCTTTCGTTTGACGACTTCAGAAAACACCATTGGATCAGCCAGGCCTTCCAAAACAACAGCGATGGAACTTAACAATCTAGATTTATGTTTTGTGGAAGAATATTTTGGAGAAAATGTGGAAAGAATTTGTTTCCAACTACAACCGTGTGAAATAGAAGAGCAACCCAAGATCGAAATTGATGAAAGTTTGGAAATGCCAACGGTGGAGATACCTGAATCACACCTTCGAATTCCGGAAGATCTTCAAACAGAACACAACCTGAACGATCTAGAACGGCGACAACTGTTTGAAGCAGTGCAACAGCTTCCTGCGACTAAACAAGGCCAACTAGGACGAACCACTTTGATGAAACACAAAATCGAACTTGTGCCAGGAGCTAAGCCACGAAAATTTCCCTCGTATCGTTGGTCTCCGTCGGTTGAATGTGTGATCGATGCTGAAGTAGAGCGAATGAAGAAGTTAGGCGTCATTGAAGAATGTCCTCACGCGATAGACTTTCTAAACCCCTTATTACCGGTGAAGAAAGCCAATGGTAAATGGCGGATTTGCCTTGATTCGAGAAGGTTGAACCAATTTACGAAAGAGATGAGTTCCCTTTTCCGAATACGACGGCAATACTCCAGACGTTTCCAAAATCTAAGTATTTTACGGTAATCGATCCCAGCGAGTCCTACTATCAAGTGGCTTTAGAAAATTCTTCCAAAACATGACTGCGTTTCGAACCACGAAAAACCTTTATCGGTTTACTGTAATGCCTTTTGGTTTGTCAAATGCCCCGGCAACAATGGCTCGCCTTATGAGTAGAGTATTAGGCCACGATCTGGAGCCGAGGGTTTACGTATATTTGGATGACATAATCATCGTGTCCAATAGTTTGGAGGAGCATATTGAGCTAATAAAAGAGGTAGCTCGGAGACTTCGTAATGCGGGTCTCACAATAAATTTACAAAAAAGTAAATTTTGTCAGACGAAGATCCGTTATTTGGGATACGTACTCTCAGAGGACGGCTTGTCCATGGATGTCAGCAAGGTTCAACCCGTTCTGGAGTATCCCGTACCGAAGACGATCAAGGACATTAGAAGACTTCTAGGATTGGCTGGGTTTTATCAAAAATTCATACCCAATTATTCGGAAGTTACCAGTCCCATCTCCGATTTACTTAAAAAGAATCGCAAACATTTTACTTGGACAGAAGCAGCCGATGCAGCATTAATAAAACTTAAAACATTGCTTGTAACAGCCCCGGTGCTTTCAAACCCTGATTTCACGAAACCCTTCGTGATTGAGACCGATAGTTCTGACCTCGCAATTGGAGCCGTTTTGACGCAAAACAACGATGGTGAGAGGCGGCCGATTGCGTACTTCTCAAAGAAGCTCTCCAGCACCCAGCGCCGCTATAGCGCCACTGAAAGAGAGTGTCTTGCTGTTCTCTTGAGCATTGAGAACTTTAAGCATTTCGTGGAAGGATCGCAGTTTGTCGTACAAACTGACGCAATGAGTCTTACGTTCCTACGCAATATGTCAATCGAAAGTAAATCGCCCCGAATCGCTCGTTGGGCATTAAAACTATCAAAATACGATCTTCTACTGCAGTATCGCAAAGGGAGCGAAAACATACCAGCAGATGCCCTGTCGAGAGCGGTGAACTCCGTAGAAGTTACCCTCATGGACCCGTATATAACGCAGCTCAAACAGATGATTGAGAAATTCCCAGAAAAATACCGGGATTTCACCATACAGGATGGAAAAGTATATAAGTTTATTACAAATGCATCCATCGTGGAAGATAGCACCTTCCGTTGGAAATATGTAGTCCCTTTGGCGGAAAGGCAAGACGTAATGAGGACAATCCACCAGGAAGCGCACCTTGGATTGGTTAAAACATTGGCTAAAATTCGTGAGCGATTCTATTGGCCACGAATGGCAGCGGACATCAAAAGGTTTTGTGAACGATGCGAAGTTTGTCGTGAATCTAAAGTTCCAAACCTCAACGTAACACCTCCGTGCGGAAAACCGAAACTATGCACGCGCCCCTGGGAGCTGATTTCACTAGATTTTCTGGGTCCATATCCGCGCAGCAGAAAAGGGAATGTTTGGATTTTGGTCGTTAGCGACTTCTTCTCCAAATTCGTGTTGGTGCAATGTATGCGAACAGCAACTGCGCAACCCGTATGTGCTTTCGTCGAAAACCTGGTGTTCAACTTGTTCGGTACACCCAGCGTGTGTATCACTGATAATGCACAGGTCTTCAAAGGCGAAATGTTCACTAAGCTGCTACAAAAGTATTCGGTTACTCACTGGAATCTCTCTGTGTATCATCCCGCACCGAATCCGACGGAGCGCGTCAATCGGGTTATTGTTACTGCGATTCGATGTTCGCTTAACCGTAAAAGCGACCACCGGGACTGGGATGAGTCTGTCCATCAGATCGCGAAGGCAATTCGCACAAATGTACACGACAGTACGGGGTACACACCGTACTTCGTCAACTTTGGCCGTAATATGGTGAGCACCGGCGATGAATATGATCTTTTGCAGCGAATCCAGGACAAAAGAGGCAGCGAAGACCTAAAACGAGAAACAAATAACTTGTTCAACATCGTCCGCGAAAACCTTCTCAATGCATACAAAAGATATAGTAGTTCGTATAACTTGCGAGCTAACACCAAACATCACTTTGCGGTGGGAGACACTGTGTATAAAAAGGAAATGCACCTGTCCAATAAACAGAAAAACTTTGTTGGCAAATTTGGAAACAAATTTAGCAAAGTTCGAGTACGAGAAGTGCTCGGCACTAACACTTATGTAGTAGAGGATCTCAATGGGAAAAGGATACCAGGCAGTTATCATGGATCCTTCTTAAAACGCGCCTAAATCACACCAGCTATGACGGTGCATCCGCCGATGCACATAAACAAGCCAACATTAACAAAATACTCGAAGAGGTGTCTGGCAGAATCCAACGTCGAGATGTCACATAGTGTTTCCTCCGTTGTTGATGATAGTTTATAAAATTAGCATTGTTTAATTAGTCAGTTTTGTTAAAATATTATCGTAGATTGGTTGAATGGGGGATCGTTGCATAGTCCTTTTCACACACCACCGCCGAACGTTAACACTTTGATCCCATAGTAAACATACCTTTCGCAGTCGATAATCCACTCCACTAGTTCCTTAAATGTCGAGGCGCTTGAAATGGGACGCGCAGTAAACTTTTCACCATAATTTCTCTTAATAAGCCATAGTTTTCTTTAATATTCTTGCGCCACATTTTAGTTTTCACTTTCACTTTCGTTTTACAATAGCCCGGTTATCATTGCAGTAGTTTGACAGTTTCATTTGACAGATCCGTTTGACAGCAGTAGTATCAAGCAACTCCCAGCATAGCAAAACATTCCATTAAACCCAAAGTAAACAATATGTTGTGGCAACAATAATATTTAATTCACAGTGAATGCTCAGATAAGAGTTTGAGATTGTTTTGATTAGAGGCTCAGATATTTCTGGGGTTTATTAAGATTGTATTTGAATTGTTTTGGTTCTCAGACATTTCTGAGGTGAAATTAGAATTCATTGGAAATAGTACTTTTCTCAGACGTTTCTGAGGTAAATTGTATCGATTCGAAGAATTTGTAAATCTGCTCAGACATTTCTGAGGTCAATTGAAGTAAGAAAGTTAATGTAAGAAATTCAAGTAGAAAAAAAAATGCCACAGCACAATGAAAAATAAATCTCATTCAATAGTATAGTCCGCAAACCAGATACTTCGTTCAATCAATCATGTGTTAGTCTGTAATAATAAATTAGATGTCTGATTTAGGAATAAATTGAAGAATAAAAATTTCAAAATTTCATTTCATAATTTTTATTTTGTTAGGATGGGCGAGAATGTAAGAACATTGTGAACCCAACTTAAAGCGTTTGTCGTTTAATTTATGTTTCGCGTATTTTGCTGTCTGATTTCGTGCTGTGTATTGCTCAATGTAAGTTTTCATTTACCCTGACGTGACGATGCAGTCAGTGGATTTGAAAGTCTAGCAAAGACAGTAACCTATATTAGCCACCTATGTGTCAAGAACTGAAGTAGCACAGAAGGATTAGAAATTTGAATTTATTGCGTCGTTCATGATCTAATGCGTCGTTGTAAAACAGCCAGATTTGATTGTAATTTACAACAATAGTTCGTATTACGTCGTAAATTAAACTCTCTGTAACCGACCAATAAGAGGGAAACACGTAGCCACGACTAGGCTGAAGCCAATCTAACTCGCGTCGGTTTCCTCATTATAGTGGAGTGCTTACTAGAGTTCAGTTGAAAACTTACCGCCTTTTTAAAAAAAAAGTGAATTTGAACGACGCCATACTAAACTCGGAGTAAGTTCGCGTCCGATTAAGTTTATTTTCCTAAATATTAGTTCTAATGCTTACTTTTGTATTTAGTTTATACATTTATCGAGTGTGATTCAGTTTAAGACTGAAATTGTTGCGAACCTTGTTAATACATATTTTCGACTCTGAATTCAGGTGAGCCTAGTTAATTAACTGTAATATATTCGAGCAAATAATAAAGTCAGCCACGTTGAGCAGGACAAAAGCCCGTTCTCGTGGGCGGTTTGTGCGGAGTTGGTGCACTGTTCGAAGCACGTGGTACCAAACGTCGTGACCGTTGGGTCCGACATCTATAAGACGTCGAGTGAACCGTCGTTGGAAAGCCACGTCTGCGACGCCGTCGACGCGTTGGTTTCACCGAAAGCTCAGTGGGCGTCGTTTCGTCGATAGGATACACCCGTCCCAGAGCCGCATCGAACCACAACGTAACTTGCACGTGGTAGGCGTTACGACTCGCAAGTAAATAAGCCGCGTGGCGTTTGCCGAGCAATATTAACGGCAATCACTCCACTGTGCTAGGGGATATTTGTACCCCGAAACTCAACGCCAGCGCGCGAGTCAACTGGGTGGTGTGAAAGCTTTTTCTTGGTATCGACAACGGCGACGCAAAGCAAGGTGAGTTGCGTCCAGCCTACTTTCGCTTGTGGCATCCACGAAAGCTCGAATTCGACTGCAGATTGCATCCGACGTGGGAACGCCGGCATTGAGAAGAAGCTAAGGTCAGATCTGTCCATCTTGAAGCTCGAATTTCAGTTACCTACAAACGAAACAGAAATTATTAGCAGTTTTGCATTTTGAACGTGACGTCACACACGGTTAGGGAATTAGGCTTTCCTTATTTTTCGCATCGAATTGAGAACCATTCGATAAAGTAATCTTGTTTTGAGATACGCGACCACGTATTGGTTATTTTGAATAAAATTACTCATAGTTTAGGACCACACACTTCACTTTTCTTTCGTCACGTCATTTTGAAAAGATTTTAGGTTGGCTAAGGTTTATTAAAGGTTAAGTATTCCCCTGCCTGATTGGTTATCGAGGGTTTTGTAAATATAATCTTAAATTTAGATCGTAGATAATGTCGGTAAGGTTGAGTCTGGTTGGTTTTTGATGACTTTGTTTGGTGTGTTGAAGTGCAACTTCGGTTCTTGCGTGACTTTGACCTGCCCTGAGTCGGCAGTCTCATCCGGGTAAATTTAAGCAGAGCTAACGGTCCTTCTTATTGAAGGTGGCGCTTAAGCCGTCAGCTTAAGAAAGCAGGACGGAACGTTACAAGGCGACACCCCATGGATTCGCGTTGGCATCTAGACACAAGCCCTCGAAGCAGACTTTTTTGCTTGATCTAATCTCAGGTCTCAGGTTCAGTGCGGCGCAGGTTCGTAATTGCTTGAGTCCACCAGTAAGCCGGTGACCTCCCATTCCTAGGGTGGTCTTTCCTAGGCATGGTGGCATCGCACGCACTGTTACCAGCTGCTTGCCGCTCAGACTGAGAGTATTGTGCTCGCGGCGGAGCGCTTCCTTAAACACCTCGTCGTCGAAGTACGATGTCTTCCACATACGAGGGCTAGGCCTCGCCCCTTCTTCCGCCCGCTAAATGCTGGTCGTATAGTCGATACCATAGCGAACTGCCAGGATGTCGCTGTGAGTGTAGCCATCATCCACCCTCCAGTTCGATCCCCTCGTTTGGCCAGGGCTCCAAAACGTAACGTCGATAATCGACTCGGCCCCGTTCCAGCTTTAGGTACTTTTGGTACCCACTTTGGCCAAGTCCACATCCAACATGGCCAGTGATTCCAACAGGATCTGCCCCCGTTGATTCGTGGAACGGCTTCCCCATTTCTCGGCCCAAGGGTTGAAGTCCCCCGCTATCACCACCGGCCTACACCCCATCAAGTTAGCCGTCAAACAATCCAGCATACGACCGAACTGCTCGATCGAGGTTGCGCATATCAGCTGCAGAAGAAGACCCTGTTGACTTTGGCAATGACGAAGCCCTCGTGTCACCAGACACCAACCCTGAACTCTGCTATGATGGCGATATCCGTCTCCCATTCAGCAACTGTCTGATTTTGCAGCACGCTTAAACGCCGGGCACTTCGAACCCCCCATGGGGTGCTTGCTGGAACAAATCAAACAATTGAGAGAGTCCAAGCAGCATTGTGCCTTATGTCCCTCCAATCCGCAGCGTCGGCAGAGCTTGCTTCTGTCAGGGCCTTTGCAGTCCCATTGCTTGTGCCCCGGTTCCAGGCACTTGAAGCAAACTTCGGGTTGCTCGTATATGCTCACAGGCACACCGACCATCCCACCTTGACGTCCCTAACTTGACTACCTTGGAGGCGCCCGCTGCAGATAGCCGAACCAATGCTACCTGCGTCCCTGCCGGACCTTTCCGTAGCCGAACGGCTGCGGTGGGCGTCTCCACTTCACACTGTCGCCGCATTGCCGTGACGAGCTCTTCGACTTCGGTGATCTCGTTCAGGTCTTTAACCTTTAGATTCACCTCCGTCGTGAGTGCCCTCCTCGCCTAGGACTTCCTCCGCCAACTTCTTGTAGGCGGCGCCCCTTTGCGAGACGCCCCGCTTCAGCAAGAGGATCATCTCGCCCATCCAGGTACGTCTTATTCGACATACGTCGGCGCCGAGTTCACCGAGCTTGACGTCACTCCTCATCGCCTTCAAGACGTTTGAGTACTTAGCCTCGTCCGTCTTGATGACTAGGGCATCGCCCCTGTCTTCGGTCACCCCCGACGTGCCAGCGAATACTTGAGCCTCAGTCTGGGTAGACTTTGGCATCATCGTCTTCGCTGGCACGCCCTCGGTCGATTCAACCTTGCCAACCTCATTCTGGGTAGACCTCGACTCCATGGATTTCACGGGTTCGCACTTGGCCGTCCCGACCGCCCTCTACAGCTTGGCGTCCAACATCGACTTTCGAAGTTTTAGCAAGCTCTCCTTGAGGTCCTTACTGATATTATGCTTCGATGACGCAAAGTCGATGAGCTGTTCCGTCGCCACCTCGAAGGCTGAAAGCCCAACGCGTTTGCGGTTCATCGCCCTCACAAGCCATGGGCCGTCCATGATCTCTACCGGCGTAGCCGGGGAGAAGGTTAACCCGTTAACGCCCAGTGATCTATTTATGGATCAGAAGCGCTTAACGCCCAGTGATCTATTTATAGATCAGTTACATTTTTTATTTCTGTTGGGAAGTTTTGGCTCTGAAGTTGTACATGTCTTCGTCAATATTGTTTTTCTAACTAATATCTTTCATATGGTGAACAATTTAAATCGTAACTGACTCACTAGGTGGCGTAAGCGTCCATAGAAAACTGAACTTTTTCATACAAAAATCAAGTAATGAGTAGTGAACGTCCAAACAGCATCACTCTATACCTAGAGAACCTGACTAGTTAGCTACATGGAGTCTTCAGCAAAGTTGTTCAGAGTATCTTGGCTGTTCAAGAACTGATCCAAATAATTCTGAATTTTTGTACGAGGTGGCGCTAGTGAGCGTTTAAATTTGTTTCGCATAAAACATCGATCAGTATCTCCCGACCCTGACTAGTTAGCAACATGGAGTCTTCAGCAAAATTGTTCAGAGCATCTTGGCGGATCAAGAACTGATCCAAATAATTCTGAATTTTTGTACGAGGTGGCGCTAGTGAGCGTTTAAATTTGTTTCGCATAAAACATCGATCAGTATCTCCCGACCCTGACTAGTTAGCAACATAGAGTCTTCAGCAAAGTTGTTCAGATTATCTTGGCGGTTCAACAACTGATCCAAATAATTCTAAATTTTTGCATGAGGTGGCGCTAGTGAGCATCCAAACGTCTTCTGCATGAAACATCAATCTGTATCTCAAGAACCTGATTAGTTAGCTTCATGGAGTCTTCAGCAATATTGTTCAGAGTACTTCGGCGGGTCAAGAACTGATCCAAATAATTCTGAATTTTTGTACGAGGTGGCGCTAGTGAGCGTTTAAATACGTTTCGCATAAACATCCATCAGTATCTCCCGACCCTGACTAGTGTCTTCAGCAATGTTGTTCAGAGTATCTTGGCGGTTCAACAACTGATCCAAATAATTCTAAATTTTTGCATGAGGTGGCGCTAGTGAGCATCCAAACTTCTTCTGCATAAAACAACAATCTGTATCTCAAGAACCTGATTAGTTAGCTACATGGAGTCTTCAGCAAAATTGTTCAGAGTATCTTAGCGGCTCAACAATTGATCCAAATAATTCTGAATTTTTGTACGAGGTGGCGCTAGTGAGCATCCAAACTTCTTTTGCATAGGACATCAATCTGTATCACCGGCCGGATGAAGAAAAATAATCAAATAATACTCCACTGCACAGTTCTAAAGGACCTTCCACAAACAAACTCGTTGTGAAACACCGGAAGTGGCGAAAGACACATAAAAACCAGTTCGCTAATACGCGTACCAATTCGTATTAACCGATATCGTTTCGATATTGGACCGATATTGGTTTCAAAGCAGCCATATTGAGCAAGTCATGAACGCCATGGCCGTTATAAAACCAAACAGTGCAGTATAGATCGTTATGTAGAGAAGAAATCTTTTTCAAAGCGTCCAAACAACAACCAATAAAGTTTATTTCGAGTGATCCGTGAGTGTGCGTGTGTTGAGCTGTAAGAACCTTTTCAACAATGTGCGTCGCACAAAAAAAAGAATGTGACGATGAATGAATTTGCTCCTCTAGGCAATGTGCAACCAAATGTTGTAGGGAAAAGTGTGGGGGAGGCAGGACAAGAGAGGGAGATAGAGTGGGTGTGAGAGAGATAGAGTGAGACAGAGAGAAAGAGAGCGAGAGATAAAGAGCGAGAGAGAAAGCGTGAGAGAGTGACAGAGAAAGAGTGAGAGATTGAGAGAGAAAGAGTGAGAGAGTGGGAGAGAAAGTGAGAGAGTGGGAGAGAAAGAGTGAGAGAGTGGGAGAGAAAAAGTGAGAGAGTGGGAGAGAAAGAGTGAGAGAGTCAGAGAGAAAGAGTGAGAGAAGAGCGAGAGAGAGTGGAAGAGAAAGAGTGAGAGAGTCAGAGAGAAAGAGTGAGAGAAGAGCGAGAGAGAGTGAAAGGGTGAGAGAGAGAGTGAGAAAAAGTGAGAGAGTGGGAGAGAAAAGTGAGAGAGTGAGAGAGAAAGAGTGAGAGAATGGGAGAGAAAAGTTAGAGAGTGAAAGAGAAAGAGTGAGAGAAGAGCGAGAGAGTGGAAGAGAAAGATTGAGAGAGAAGAGCGAGAGAGAATGAGAGAGAGTGAGAGAGAGCGAGAGAGAAAGAGTGAGAGAGAGAGAGAGAGAGAGAGTGAGAGAAAGAGTGAGAGAGAAAAGGAGTGAGAGAGAGGTGTGTGAGAGAGAAAGAGTGAGAGAGAGAGAGAAAAAAAATTCCAATTACTTGATTCGTTCTCGAGTCAGACACAAAATTGTAGTTCATTTGCAGAGGAACCCCCGGACCCCCATCCCCTCTGGCTAAATTTAGAAGGGATTTCCAACTAGCATAAAGACTTTCTCCGGTCTCCCTGCATCTCCCAAAAACTATATGTTGCTTGTGCCGATTATAATTGCTATCGATTATACTGCTTAATCGGTTCAATCATTTTTCCATCATTTTCAGCACATATGGCCCACCGTGCTAAAAAAAATTGTGACCGTAGATTTCAGGTTTATTATTTTAATATGTTGAGATGTTCCTGAAAAAATCTAGCGATTATCATAAAAGTGAGTTAATTCGGGCGTTAATGGGTTAAGTGGCCCACGCTGGCGCTGCGCACCGAGCTGCCGACTATTGCCTCCGGCCTCCTAGGCGGAGACCTTGACAACCCACCTCTTACGAAGGGGTTGTCGCATACACTACTACCACTAATTGAAGAATTGACTTGGTTTTCCATTTTGATCCACGAGTTGCTCGGGAAAAGAGGTCCACCATGCCAGAGTCCAGCATGACGCGGTAAGGGACAATTACTGTGGAGGGTGCCCAGGTACCCCACAGGCTCCGTTGAAGGCCTATCTCATTATTTCACATCCCCTCGGCACGGGTCGCTTAACGCCTTGCCATTAGGGGTTAGGGACGATGGTCCCCTTGGTGTGTGTGTGCGCAAAAAGTCTAGCTCATTTTTTTTGTACTTACCCTTAACCGATTCCCTCGCAACAAGTTGCTTTCGACGGGGAAACTTGTCCCATTGTCTCCTATGGAAAATTCGCCGGATCGAACAGAAGTTTTGGCCAAAATACTTTTTTTATACCAAAAGTGCGTAGAAATTACTCACTCGAAAGAAACGAGAAAGGCACTATCACCGCTAGGTGGATTAATCTGGGTTTTTCAAAATTTATATGAGCAATTGTCCACTCTGATGGAAGGGGTATCGAAAAATGATCAAAAACTGTCCACTTCTTCCTCTTCATTTCTTACACTTTATTTGTCACTTCCATTAGATCCCATAATCAGCGTATTCTTCCGTCAAATCACGAAAATTTCAAAGGCCGCGTAGAAATTGTAAGAGTCAGCGACGATCCAGAAGCATGCCATGATTACCAAACTGTTACTACACAGAAAAAAATAATGAAAAATAAACAACGCGTAAAACTTGGCATGCGGAAATTTACGCTATTCTACGCTGAAATGGTCCTCTTGCTAACAAAATTGCTTACAACTTGTATGCAAAATTCACGTCAAATATTGTATACATTTAGGCTATATCCCGTATGGAATTACGTTAATAATGGCGTTCCATTTATGTGCATGATTTTTAGCGTAATTTTCAGTGGATTTTTCTATCTGTGTATGTATAGCAAATAAATAATTTATTGATTTTTTCATTTACTATCTGAACATCGTATAAGATAGACGTGTTCTTAATCGATATTTAGTCATATTCCTACAGGTTATGGGCCTGCTAGAACGTTTTCTCACTAAGACGTTTTGAAACCAATAGACGTTAGTCTGATCGAGATTCTGGCGCAATTGTATTTGCCAGAAGTGATCGAAACGAAGAGATTAGGAATCGAACGGCTTGAAAGTGGAAATTATGAAAACTGCGATTGGAAACTCGTGAAGACTCGTGCCTTCTTATGCGAGATGAGTTTTGTAGCTTACGACCTTACGTATACCGATGGCGATGATATGGACGTTATGCAAAAAAATTCACGCTTCGATTGTTGTGCTGTTCAATAGATGGTCTCTATATGCCTCCCGTTCACACTCTGTCGCTTCATACTTGTTCGCGCCCTATCAAACAGCTCTCAATCTGTTGATTTTCAAACAAATAACTTTTAATTATCTACTCCTTCCCTTCATACTTCGAATAGGACTGACCGATAAAGCCATAGACAAATCAATCTTAAGAATATGTAGAATATGCAGAAGAAATGTTATCAAGCGGATTTTTGACAAGTAGCAATATGGTTTCATTCGAAATTTCCTTAATTTGAATTAATTTTAATCAAAATTTAAATTATTTTGAGATTATGAGCACATAAAATTTTTTATAGAAAAGGGTGAATTGTTTGAATATTTAAATCCCATATGAAATGAATTCTGTTGTTTTAATTTGTAGATCAACCTGAAATCAAATGTCGAACACAGACTTGCTAAATAATTGTTGAACCCCTCGTCAGTACCACCCCTGCCTCCTTCGCCCACCGACAGCTGCAACCCATCGAATGTGTGTCGAGTGGAGTACAGTAGTGGGCATTAGTGCACTTTTCTCTTTGTTCCGACATTAACAGCCGGAGCCGAATCCGAACGATACGGCATGCCCTTCGCAGTTTTGCTCCAGAGATCTTTCGCCCTCGCATGGTTCCGTTTTGTCAACAAGTGGCATACTTCCAGGCGCAACCTCTTCCTCCATCATCATCATCATCCGCTTTCCTTTCATCTCGCGCACGAGGACGACGTGTTTTCATTGTCGGTAGTCGTTATTCTTTTGTCTCATTCCTCTCTGGTCGCTAGTTTTCGACGTTGCTGCTCCACTACTGACAGTGTCAACATCCAGGTGGCGACCATTATCGCAAGGCTATTGTTTGTTCACTACTGGAAGAGCCTCAGCGAGAGGTTGCTCCCTCTTTGGAACAAAGTTCCCGTTTCGGGGTCGATTTCCACAAAACACTTTCGGATGGGGCTTAAGTAGTCACTGAGGAAATCCCGTTTGATTGTTAGGCATCATTCGAAAAGCGGTGGTTCCTGATAGTATCGAAATATAATTGTAGCCCACATCATCACCCATCGATTTTCTTTCAACAGTCATAGTTGGTCCCATTGAGTCATTTATACCAGTCTTCCCTAACATGGATCTCCATGTACTCCACAAGGCTAGTGGAGGGTCGCCCATTGCCTTTTTACAACTCCTGTCAGTTCCATCACATCAGCCTTTGTTATTTTCGACTGTCTTGTATTATACAAGTCAGACGTTGCATCAGCGCTTGTTGATTGACTCAAAAGTTCTGTGTACTTAAGTAAACTATATTACATCATACAGATTTTGGATGATCCCATTGAAGTTTGTCACTGCGTCTGTTCAAATTTTTGAAGTTCGTTAAAAAATGTGTGTTGTTGTTTCCCAGCGTTTTTTTTTTTCAGATAAAAAACAACCACGCTGCGTTTCCTGCGAAAGATTTAGGCCACCAAATTTGGAGTGACACACCAAATCCTCGATTCGGCCATTGTTCTCGCAATCCCTCCGCAATTTATCCCGCCAAACATGTATGGAGTTCAAAAAGATAGAAAAAACAAATACGAACCGAAACGAAACACAACCTGGATGGATATAGATTGTGACGAAGGGAGGTGGTGGTGCTTTCCTCATTTTTATTATCCTTTTGACAATGATACGGCGAAGCTTCCACATCATCGCTACCGTTCGCTGTTGGACATAATTTTCCATCACCTTTTATTTGGCGTCCAATTTTACAGCGTCACCCCGCGCCGACCGACCGGGGCAAAAGAATGGTAATCCAACGAAAAGCAGCTTTTCTTTTATGACGTGTTCGCGTTCGGTCCCGGTTCCCTTCTTCGTGGAAATGGGAAATAGATGTAATGTTTCCACCGAACACACGTACACACATTCGTACACATGCCTACTTGCTTCTGTGTGAACAAACAAACGAACAGATATGGTCGTCGCCCTGGTTATGATGATGGCTTACCGAATTGCTGTCGGAATGTTTGAACTGCTAGAGAGGTGGTCAAGGTTGATTAAATTCTGACTTTCTAGTGGAAATTTGCTTTCACTCACTGAACTAAACGTGTGGGACGGGCAAAAGGGCGATACGGTTCGTTGCTGAAAGGGTTGGCATATTGATGCCGGCCGTGCGCACGAGGGGGATTTGTTGATGGGTTGTCGGAGTAGTTTGCGATTGATTGATTGCGATAGTATCTACCACGATTGTCCGAACTGACTAATCAATCAACTTGATGCGCTTCCTCTATATTTATTTAGGTAATCCGAATTTTTATTCTTCAGAAAAATTATGAATTCGAACACAAAAGTTTCTCTCCAGAAGCTGGAAAGCTTCTCTCCAGAAGCTGGAAAGCCTCTTTCCAGAAGCTGGAAAACTTCTTACCAGAAGCTGGAAAACTTCTTACCAGAAGCTGGAAAGCCTCTTTCCAGAAGCTGGAAAGCCTCTTTCCAGAAGCTGGAAAGCCTCTTTCCAGAAGCTGGAAAGCCTCTTTCCAGAAGCTGGAAAGCCTCTTTCCAGAAGCTGGAAAGCCTCTTTCCAGAAGCTGGAAAGCCTCTTTCCAGAAGCTGGAAAGCCTCTTTCCAGAAGCTGGAAAGCCTCTTTCCAGAAGCTGGAAAGCCTCTTTCCAGAAGCTGGAAAGCCTCTTTCCAGAAGCTGGAAAGCCTCTTTCCAGAAGCTGGAAAGCCTCTTTCCAGAAGCTGGAAAGCCTCTTTCCAGAAGCTGGAAAGCCTCTTTCCAGAAGCTGGAAAGCCTCTTTCCAGAAGCTGGAAAGCCTCTTTCCAGAAGCTGGAAAGCCTCTTTCCAGAAGCTGGAAAGCCTCTTTCCAGAAGCTGGAAAGCCTCTTTCCAGAAGCTGGAAAGCCTCTTTCCAGAAGCTGGAAAGCCTCTTTCCAGAAGCTGGAAAGCCTCTTTCCAGAAGCTGGAAAGCTTCCTTCCAGAAGCTGGAAAGCTTCCTTCCAGAAGCTGGAAAGCTTCCTTCCAGAAGCTGGAAAGCTTCCTTCCAGAAGCTGGAAAGCTTCCTTCCAGAAGCTGGAAAGCTTCCTTCCAGAAGCTGGAAAGCTTCCTTCCAGAAGCTGGAAAGCTTCCTTCCAGAAGTTGGAAAGCTTCCTTCCAGAAGCTGGAAAGCTCCTTCCAGAAACTGGAAAGCTTCCTTCTAGAAGCTGGAAAGCTTCCTTCCAGAAGCCAAGCTTCCTTCCAGAAGCTGGAAAGCTTCTTTGTAGAAGCTGGAAAGCTTCTTCCTAGAAGCTGGAAAGTTTTTTCCTAGAAGCTGGAAAGCTTCCTTCCAGAAGCTGGAAAGCTTCCTTCCAGAAGCTGGAAAGCTTCCTTCCAGAAGCTGGAAAGCTTCCTTCCAGAAGCTGGAAAGCTTCCTTCCAGAAGCTGGAAAGCTTTCTTCCAGAAGCTGGAAAGCTTTCTTCCAGAAGCTGGAAAGCTTCCTTCCAGAAGCTGGAAAGCTTCCTTCCAGAAGCTGGAAAGCTTCCTTCCAGAAGCTGGAAAGCTTCCTTCCAGAAGCTGGAAAGCTTCCTTCCAGAAGCTGGAAAGCTTCCTTCCAGAAGCTGGAAAGCTTTTTTCCAGAAGCTGGAAAGCTTTCTTCCAGAGGCTGGAAAGCTTCCTTTCAGAAGCTGGAAAGCTTCCTTCCAGAAGTTGGAAAGCTTCCTTCCAGAAGCTGGAAAGCTTCCTTCTAGAAGCTGGATAGCTTCTTTCCAGAAGCTGGAAAACTTCCTTCCAGAAGCTGGAAGGCTTCCTTCCAGAAGCTGGAAAGTTTTCTTCAGTAAAGCTTCCAGAAGCCGGCAAGCTTCCTTCCAGAAGCTGGAAAGCTTCCTTCCAGAAGCTGGAAAGCTTCCTTCCAGAAGCTGGAAAGCTTCCTTCCAGAAGCTGGAAAGCTTCCTTCCAGAAGCTGGAAGCTTCCTTCCAGAAGCTGGAAGCTTCCTTCCAGAAGCTGGAAGCTTCCTTCCAGAAGCTGGAGCCTTCCAGAAGCTTCCTTCCAGAAGCTGGAAAGCTTCCTTCCAGAAAGCTGGAAAGCTTCCTTCCAGAAAGCTGGAAAGCTTCCTTCCAGAAAGCTAGAAAGCTTCCTTCCAGAAACTGGAAAGCTTCCTTCCAGCTGGCTTCCTTCCAGAAGCTGGAAAGCTTCCTTCCAGAAGCTGGGCTTCCTTCCAGAAGCTGGTGCTTCCTTCCAAAGCTGGAGCTTCCTTCCAGAAGCTGGAGCTTCCTTCCAGAAGCTGGAAAGCCTTCCAGAAGCTGGAGCTTCCTTCAGAAGCTGGAAGCTTCCTTCCAGAAGCTGGAAAGCTTCCTTCCAGAAGCTGGAGCTTCCTTCCAGAAGCTGGAGCTTCCTTCCAGAAGCCGGAAAGCTTCCTTCCAGAAGCTGGAAAGCTTCCTTCCAGAAGCTGGCTTCCTTCCAGAAGCTGGAAGCTTCCTTCCAGAAGCTGGAAGCTTCCTTCCAGAAGCTGGAAAGCTTCCAGAAGCTAAACTTCCTTCCAGAAGCTAAAGCTTCCTTCCAGAAGCTGGAAGCTTCCTTCCAGAAGCTGGAGCTTCCTTCAGCTGGAAGCTTCCTTCCAGAAGCTGGAAAGCTTCCTTCCAGAAGCTTCCTCCAGAAGCTGGAAAGCTTCCTTCCAGAAGCTGGAAGCTTCCTTCCAGAAGCTGGAAGCTTCCTTCCCAGCTGGAAAGCTTCCTTCCAGAAGCTAAACTTCCTTCCAGAAGCTGGAAAGCTTCCTTCCAGAAGCTGGAAGCTTCCTTCCAAAAGCTGGAAAGCTTCCTTCCAAAAGCTGGAAAGCTTCCTTCCAAAAGCTGGAAAGCTTCCTTCCAGAAGCTGGAAAGCTTCCTTCCAAAAGCTGGAAAGCTTCCTTCCAAAAGCTGGAAAGCTTCCTTCCAAAAGCTGGAAAGCTTCCTTCCAGAAGCTGGAAAGCTTCTTCCGAGAAGCTGGAAAGCTTCTTCCGAGAAGCTGGAAGCTTCCTTCCAGAAGCTGGAAGCTTCCTTCCAGAAGCTGGAAGCTTCCTTCCAGAAGCTGGAAGCTTCCTTCCAGAAGCTGGAAGCTTCCTTCCAGAAGCTGGAAAGCTTCCTTCCAGAAGCGGGAGCTTCCTTCCAGAAGCTGGACTTCCAGAAGCTGGAAAGCTTCCTTCCAGAAGCTGGAAAGCTTCCTTCCAGAAGCTGGAAAGCTTCCTTCCAGAAGCTGGAAAGCTTCCTTCCAGAAGCTGGAAAGCTTCCTTCCAGAAGCTGGAAAGCTTCCTTCCAGAAGCTGGAAAGCTTCCTTCCAGAAGCTGGAAAGCTTCCTTCCAGAAGCTGGAAAGCTTCCTTCCAGAAGCTGGAAAGCTTTTTATCAAAAGCTGGAAATCTTCTTCGCAGTAACTGGAAAGCTTTTTTCTAGAAACTGGTAAGCTGTTTTAGAATAACTGTAAAGCTTCTTTCTAGAAGATGAAAACCTTCTTCCTAGAAGCTGAAAATCTTCTTCTCAGAAGCTGAAAATCTTCTTCTCAAAGCTGAAAATCTTCTTCTCAAAGCTGAAAAGCTTCTTCCAAAATCTGAATACAATTGCTTCATTAAAACGTTTCAATATGCTCTTTTTTATTATGCTTCATTTTATAGCGGTCTTAGAAACGACTGTTTGCTCCACAAGTCTTCTGTGAAATACGTAAATGATTTCAGGCTTCAATATAATTCAACTATGAAATCTTCCCTCCAGCTGTCACACTTTTAGTACGAAAAAAAAATCCTCTTATTAATTTGGCGCTACGCAGATAATCATCGAAGACAAATAAATGAATAATTTCTCATTATTCTCATCTTTAAGTAGTATTCAAATGATCCAACTTTTAATTGCGGCATAAGGCAGAACCGAAATCCCCAACAAGACAATTGATTTCCGCGCATTCCCTCCGTTTCCCTGCCAAATGGTCAATCGTTGTCGGTTTATGATTTCATTTGTTTTCGACCAAAAATGAACCGCGACTACGACCGTCGACGACTGCTTCCTGGAAGCAAGCAATAAATGGAAATATTGGCATAATTGATGGGACACTCAAAGGAAAGATGAAACGACTTTTATGGCGTTTAATAATTAGACAATTTCGGATCGTTGTGTTCTGAGTTTTGTGTTCCTTTTAATTGCTGTGATTAAAAGGAAACCTTATTACTTTATTTTGAATCTGTACTTTTGTGACTGAAATTGTCTTTGGATTCGAGTTAGTTTTGTTTCGAAGTGTGATGCGATGTTCGCTTGTGTTACTCTGTGACTGATCTCAAACCGATTTCGAATCTGTCAAAATAACTGTCCAACCCTAATGTAACTGATCATGTGAGTAAGGCTGAAACGCGCCCCACCTGTGACTGAACATTTGACCCCCATGTTCGTCGACATCCCGGTGGCGCTAAGGCCACCACCGGTGCGCACCGCAGCGTGTCAACGGAAATCGATCCTCAATTGAGGGGCAATTTTAGTTCTTTTTTGTCACCCACAACCGAACGGATTGACATGGCTCAATCATCATCGGTGCGATTCTCGTTTCGATTTTCGGAAACACAGCCCCTTTCCCCCTCACTTGACAACACCAGTAGACAAGCCGATTTGCCGTGACAGCGATTTGTCGCGTGTTTCCACCTCAACTGCCGCCGTCCGTGATATCGGTGGAAGCAAAAAGACGAGTGCGGAGAGAGAAAAAAAACAACATTGTCAAACACGTCAAGTGTTATTTTCAATTTTATTGCCTATATTTTTAACGGCTTCGAACAAATCCCAAGGCACACATATTTGGTTGCAAATTTTATCTCCCATCTTGCAATTGCCGGCGATGCGCAGTGGGGCAAAATTAGTAAATGAAGGTAAATATGGGATGACATTTTTAGTATAGTTCGAGATGCTTGTGATAACTGTTTGATAGTAATATAAATGATTTAGTGATGTCTTTTAGAGCACTTATAGGTGGATATGTCCGATTAATCACTTTTGGTTATACTCATGTCAAGAATCCCCGTCGAACGCAGCTTGTTGCGAGCATTTCAGTTGGGTAGAAATTCGAAAGACGTGATTTGCTATACACTTTTTCAAATTGATCATCTCTTGTAAACCCACTGTCGTCCCATCCGGACCATTTTCAATAGAAAACAATGAGTCAAGATACCCTTTCGTATACCATTCTAGCATATTTGTCAGTATTTTCTTCAACGTCATCCCACTGTGTGCGACGGTGCGTGTGTCGCCTATAATGGCCCGGCGCTGCTTTCTTCTCCTTATGAATATTTCACCGGAAAATGCTTTTTACATGTAGGATTGCCACACAAATTGCCGTCTTATTGCTAGGCGAGAAATCCTTCCACGCCCGGCCTTGCTGTTCATCCCCGTTTGTTTAGTCGGATTTGTTTGTTTTGGCAAAGCCAGAAAGGAGAGCTCTTATACATACATTCAACGTAGGAATAAAAGGGCTGAGGGTAAGCCAAATTTGACGAAATTGAGATTGATCATCAGGCCCTAGCACTGGAAATTGATTTGCAGCCAGCGAATGTACGAATCTACGATACTTTGATGGTTGAACTGGTGCGTACGATTGGGAAGATAATTGTGAAAATTGGCGCTTGGAACGCGAGACACGCGAAAGCACGCATTGCCTGTTACTGAAGGTGAAATTTGATTGACATTATTTGTGATTGAATCCAGATCTGGAGGTGCCAATTATAGATTGATGCTTCCAATTGACAGAACATTCGAGCCAAACTAAGTGCTACATAACTGGATAAAATTGTTGTTGCATTAACCTTACTAAATTTTACCAATTTTTTCTCCCAATTTCTTGATTTTCTTTTTTATAATTATTGAAAAAATTGATACCAAAATATAGAATTGTTTGTTACTGCAACTAAATTCCTATATTTGCTTTAAATTTCTTGAGTACAACTTCACATTTCGCTAACGGATCACTCCGGAACAGCGCTCGCTTACCAGACCAGAGGTTAGCAATTTTTTGGATATGCGACCCACATAGCAGAAACCCATATTGCTTGCGATCCACCATTGTTACCTGCATTGATTTTTAGAAAAAGGATAAAAATTGGAAAATTATAAATTAAATTGCTTCATATCCCATCATTGTATTTGCCGAAATCTCGTCACATTTTTTTCTTTTTGAATTGGTGTGGATTGAATAAGGATTGGATTAATGTCTGATTTGCATTGGATTTGCACTGGATTTTGATTGGAATTGAACAAGATTTGGGTTTGATCTAGATTGAATTTGGATTTTGATCAGGCTAGTTTTGAATTAGATTTGGATTGGATTTGTGTATGAATTTGATTTGGATTTGATTTGATGAAGTTGGTCACGCCAAAAGTTAAGTTTCAAGACTTTCAGCAAGGTCATTCGGTTAAAAAAAAAAAATACCCGGGATTATTCCGGAATCATGTGGCCAATTCTAATTTTCTTTACAGTATTAAAAACTAGAGACCTTACCGGGTGAATCGTCTGAATCGTTTTGAAAATCAAAGGAGTTATGATTTTAGTGATTTTCATCGTAAGGGGTGGATAAACTTTTTTTTACATACTGTGGGGTAGACACATGGAAGGTTTCTTTTTGGTGAACGGTATGTCTGTTATTGCGTGTAACTGGATCGAGGTTGAACAAAAAAATATCGAAATAAAAAAAAGACAGAATAACCGTCTTCGACCGCTAACCGCACGACCACGAAATCCACTCGCACTTTGACCGACCGCACAACAAAACATTTAAATTTTCGCGCGGTCATTGTATATGCTAAAAGAAACAAGATCAGACGCACACTAAAGTTTTACTTGCTAATAAATTTACTCACTCATACACCGTAGAACAAAATATCTCGATAATCGCGTAATCGTACTGCGTGCTCCAATAAATTATTGAAATAATTGATAGCACAAAGGACGAGAGTCGAATGGTTTGAATGATATGCCTGCACCAGTGTCGAGACATATCGAGCCTCTCTATCGTTCAACCGATGAGAAGGGCATGTTGAATCTATGATCTGGAAATTAAATTTAAGAAAACCCAGAACCGCGATTTTTTCGATACAATATTTGAAGCAATTGCGATTCTTGCGACTGTAAGGACAAATCCGCGACTGTTGTAACAGCTCTGTTATTCTGACGGGTTTCTACTGCGATTCCTAACAATTAAAAAAAAAATAACAATTCAACAGACAGGTTATTCGAATACCACCGGATTGCTCATTTTGCAAACGCTTTAAAAAAAAACAAATCCACGACTCCTCGATCTGAAGAAAATCGGTCGAGTATCCTGACACTGCAAAGTGTCACCGTTGAAGTCACGCAAAGCCTGACAATAACAAAATCCAGGTCATGTGTCAAGTACTCAATTGTGATGCTCAAATGTGGAACTCACATGCTTGGTGTGACGATTACCATGAAAGTGACATTTTAGCAACTACCACTCACCATGTCTTCACTTCTGCCTCTTCTGAAAACGTGATGATTACTTGACCAATGCGTTGTTTGGTTCGACATCAACGCTCGTCAGCAATGGAATAATCCATCTTGCGGAAATTAATGGCTTCTTGCTGTATTATAAAATGTAATAAAATGCATGAAGCCAAAATGAAACTTTTTGGGAACATGCAAGTGTTCTGATTGTTTATGTTGACTTTTTCCAAATTTGATCCAGAATATCTTTTGAAAAGGGCCAAACTTTTTTGACTGATTTTTTCAAATGGATATAATCGAAAAACGACGCATTCTACAAATAAAAAGTGTTGTATGGGTGACTAGGTGACTTATCGCAAAATCAGTCAAACTTTCTATTAAAAATATTCAAAAAAAACTCTAAATTAAGCCCTACACTGAAAAAAAAAACAGTTTTAAAAATTGAAAATCAATTTGCAAAAAAACGTCGTTTTTGATTTGGGCGAAATTTGGTCTCAAGTTAGGTGATTATGTCCCTGTCAACCGTGCATACCGAGCCGGTGACAAGCGCGGTGTCATCATCATTAATAGACATAGCCCGCTGTCATCATTGACACGCAGTATGAAAAAAAATTATAGCCCGTAACATCCTGGCTACGATCTGGCGATGGGCTAAACAACAGGATGTCAATAGCCTGGTCCATACATGCAAGCTGCGCATTTTAAAGGAAAACAAGTTTTTCTAACAAAAACTTTTTCTTGTTGGAATTGATTTTTTTTTCAGTGTCCCGCTCAAAACAAAACCACGTGCTTTTCGCCACATGACAGCAGTGTTCGATTGTATTAGTGAGAGGCAACCGGAGTCACTGAGTACATGGGGAGTGTTTATCATGACAAGTGCATACGGTGGGTAAGATTTTCATTGACTCTGTCGTGTTTAGTTACTCTTATGAATACCTGAGAAGCAACCAACAGGATGCCGCAGTATTCTATATTTTCTCGAGATACACAGTCAAGTAATATTTTGTCGTAGTTTGTCTTTTTTCCTTAAAGGTTCCCAGCTTGCGATGTATGGACGATTGATAGGAAACATAATCACCTATCTTGAGACAAAATTTTATTCAAATCAAAAAGGGTTAATTTTTTTATACTTATTTTTTTCAGTGTAGGGCTCAATTAAATTGTTTTCAATATTTTTATTAGAAAGTTCGACTGACTTTGCGATAGTCACCCACACAACACTTTTTTGTAGGGTGCGTTGTTATTACCGTTTTGGCTCAAATCCCTAGCATGACTCATATTCTGAACACTTGCGTTTTTGTACCCTTAAACTAATATTTCCATCGGTCTTAATAATCAAGCATCAAGATTACAAACGAATTTTATATCCAATGGAAAGAATTATGCGAATAAAGTTAAAGTGGCCAATTTAAAGCGAGTGTTCGAATCGGAATATGAGGCATGGTCGGAATTTGAGTCAAAACGGTATATCCATTCGAAAAAAATCAGCAAAAAAAGTTTGGCCCTTTTCAAAAGATAGTCTAGATCAAATTTGAAAAAAACTTTGTTAATTTAACTATTGATTTATCAATTGAAAAAACGACGTCATTCCAATCAAACGACAGCAAAATCAATCAAAAACGGTGCTCACCTGCACTTTTGACAGCTGACCGAGCTGATGCTCT
The DNA here is from genome assembly GCF_024139115.2 of Armigeres subalbatus. Lineage (NCBI taxonomy): Eukaryota > Metazoa > Arthropoda > Insecta > Diptera > Culicidae > Armigeres > Armigeres subalbatus. Next base: position 101,336,238 of record NC_085139.1, on the reverse strand, counting down.
TTATGACTCTCAGCTTATGGTTGTCAGTCTGGGTGTCACGCTTATCTAAGGTACTCACTCGTCAGCTTCTACATGTCACGATGCACTTTAACGATCGTGGTGGTTTTTGGTGTTCATTTCGAATCATCTGGTGATGGTCACGACATTTTGCAAGACTGATCCTAACGAGATTCTGTTGAGAATTCTCACGGGATTTTTTGAAGAAACGACATTCTCTGCCGAGAATCCTGCAGACATTATGTGGAGAAACCAGACAGGATTCTGGCGCAATTTTTAATGGGATTTTGTCTAGAATCCCGACCGGATTTCGTGGAGAATTCTGACGGGATATTGCCCGGATTCCGGACGGTATTCGGTAAATATTTCTTACAGGATTACGTCGAAAACCTGGCGAGATTATGGCAAGAAACCTGACAGAATTCCGATGAAAGTTTTGACAAGATGCTATCGACAATCCTGGATGGATTCTGTTGACAATCTGTGCGCGTATCCTTGTTACTATTTTTCTTTTCTTCTGTGCTATTTCCTCGTCTTGTCAGTATGAAACGTGTGAAACAGTATTTCAAGAATAAAAAAAAAATTGTTTTTGAAGCAGTATTATAGCCTTTACGTACACTTAGTGTACGAGAAAGGCAAAAACATATGAGCCCAGAGCATTCCGTATAAACAAATTTTCTATGAAAATAAATGAAGAAGTCTGGTCATATCAGGTGCCACAAATACCTACTCCATGCATGAATAATAATTTCAGAAAATATCGATTAAAAACACGACTACCATTTCAAAGTGACTACCGTGTGGGACCGAAATCCGTACAGCACCGAAATCCGTCCACCTCATGAGATATCAATAAATTAAAAGAGGTTAAAGATAATTAATGTAGGAATAATTAATTTTATTCTGTTCAGATACTTGACAGTAAGCTTTTAGGGCATAGAATTGGAAAAAGCCTTTTTGAAATTTAAACCACAAAAATCAAAAATAAATCTCCACCCACCAAACGTGGAGTTTGTGCCGCCATCTTGTTTTCGGGTAGAGCATAATTGCACCAAAAGTAACTGTGTTTTAATTGCTAATTGCAAATCATTACATAAGATAAGCGGAATACAAATCGACGGGATCGCTCCTCAAGGTGCATATCGAACTATTTACAGTGGTAGTTTAGTCAATCAGGTTGTTTCAATTTAGATATTTAGTTAAGAAATAGCTGTACGGATTTTGATCCTTTGATTCGAAATCCGTCCACGGTGGACGGATTTCGAGTCAGCAGTAGTTGATTTAATTCATTATTTTAACATGTTTTTCGTAGTTTTTAATGAGTAAATGTGAAACACTTCAAAAGTAGAGGCCTTCATGCGCCTGTGTCAATGACAAACGTTTTATTTACATTCTACTCCTATTTTCTAATGACTATTTCATATACGAAGGTGCTTAAGTGTACGGATTTCGATGCCCCACGGTACTTTGCTAAGTACATTTTTTCCCATTCAAAAACATTACATTTTTTACAGTTTGTTTAGAAAAAAAAGTTTTCTTATTCTTTGTATTACTATGGAAATACTCAAGTGAAGAGTGTGAATGTGAGGATAGCAAAATCTCATGTGATTGAAAATTTTATATGGATCATATAATATTGAAATTTCTGTATCTCAAAATCGGCTTAGAGTACCTTGGGATGTTGAGTGTTTCTGAAGCAAAATTCTCAGTTAAAAATATACTCATTGGCAGAAAAAATGCAATTTTATAATTAAAACACAAACACACATTTGGCAACCCTTACGCTCAACATTAATGAGTTTTCTGAAAAGTTTGAAAAATTCCCTTCAAAATTTTTTAAAAAAGTTGTCTGTACTTAGCTTTAAAACTTTCAGAAATGTGAGCCTTTCAAAAATACGATTTTTACAAATCATCAGAAACGAGGGGTAGTCCAATCGTCACCAAAAATTGGATTTTATCATATATTTGATATAAAAACCAACTCACGAAATTTGATTCGAATCGGAGAAAGTCGATTACACGTGGTTCGGACACTTGGTATGGAATGACCCAAATCCGTATCACCAACTCAACTTCAAGCTCATCATCAAACTTGTGAACATCACTCTAATCCTACACAAATGTGTTTTGAAATCGAAAGTTTGTGTTTTTTTTTAATTCAGAAGATAGTATGTCTCACACTATGTTTTAAGAATGATTTAAAATGACTCTCGTATTTATATTATTTTCCGTATTAAAATCTGAACTAAGCCTATAATTAAAATTTAATTTTAAATACGAACGACCTAGTTCTGGTAGAAGCGAATTTTAATTTCAATTTTAGTTTTGATGTATACTACGACCGACGTTTCCATCTGATTGGCTTCTTCTAATTCCAATGAAACAGATGCGTATTACGTCGGATGTTTTTGGTTTGGACAATGTTTGTAATGAATAAATAATAATACAATATATCAATGCAAACAAATTCCTGCAGAAATTGTTGAAATTGTCTTCCACTTTTCTCATCTTCTTGAGACACTGTCTATTCAAATTGGATTCTACTCTGTTTTTCTTTTAATTGCACGAACAAGCGATTGCATTATTCCTTCATAAGTTTAGTTTCGAACCTTTTTTTTTAGCAGGTAAGAATATTATCTGACAAATTTATGACGATCACAAATGAATGCCAACTTTCGAGCCCTTAGTGTAGATGGTTATAGTCCTCTAAATTTTCCTCGCATTTAGCACTAACCTTCCCCAAATAAATAAGTTTAAAAAGTCCTATATATTGTAAATAAAAATCTGCAATGAACTAGGTAAAACACTTTTCGTCATCATCAAGAGAGTTGTTCTGCACCAATGGCCATCCAGCGAACAACTAAACATGTCTTTCACAAACATCCACAATCAACCATGCGCCTCCTCGTGTCTAATAAATCGCGTTCGTCGCTTGTTTCTTGCTGTCGTTTTCTCCTCAATTCACAATCAACCAACGACGTCGTCCACCCATCTCACTTTTCCGAAAGCAACAGCCGCAGCAACAGTTGCGCAACAGTTCGTTTCCGCATCCTTTCCGTCGCCCTACACCAGTTTGCCTGAGCAGCATACCCCCGCGTTCCAACAGGTTCGTCAATCGCTAGCACCGAACACTGAGCACTGAACGAGGGGACCATCAACAAGTCTCGTTTATCGTCGCTTGTTGCGTTACCTGTTACTCGTCGCACGGCAGCGCGGCGTGTGCTTTCTGACGTCAGTCAGTTCAGCGCTGGGAAACTTTCGCAAGGGGAAGTACATAGCTGGCCCATGTAAATACTTTCCCCACCGTTGAGAAACAGAGCACCCCACTCTAACAGTGGAATAAAAAAATAAGGGGAACCAATTGGGATAATTGGCTGCAAAAAGGGGAGTCGGTCGCAGCCATTAGAACACTAGATTGGTCCTGCTTGCGTTCGGATTTTGGCTTTCATACGCTCGCACACATACGTAGAGCAGATTTTCCCGAAAATTGGAGCGGATGTTCGGATTTGAGAATCCGACGGTTCGTCGGGACTGCCGCACAGGTCACAGCGCGGCCAGGTGATGATGTAACCAGCAACAATAATATCGAGAGCGTGGCGAGCCCCAACAAGTGTTTGTAAAATTTTCCCGAGCAGGTGCTTTCGATGTGCCCGGTCCGAAAGCATCCGGTGAAAGTTTAGCAACATTTATGCTCGACTTTGGTTGGGGATTTTGAAAGCTTTCCTAGGAAGGGAAAGAGAGGGGAGCGAATCTGAAGGAGAGTGAAAAAAAGGCACTGGGCTTGGAACTCACTTTTCAGGATGTCAGAACTTGGGGAAATTGTGTTACCGTGGGGAAAATGCTGTGCTGTGCTCTGCATAATCCATCAGCACCGGAGACATCAATTTTTAAGAAGCTTGGGTGATAGGAAGCGTGAAGATTTCCGTTCGGAAGTCGTAAATCAGATAATCTTCCTGATTTTAATCATAATTCTGAGATTTTTTTTCTTTTTTTGTCTTTCCAGGTAAGCAGCGGAAATGAAATATGGCCGAAATCGAATTACTGGTTGCTATCATTTGCGAGGTAATTTATTTAAAAGACTTCAAATATTTAAAAACATTTACTGGGATATTTGAAATGTTCTAAATGTTTCGTCATGTAGTTTTGTTGCCTTGAAATCGTTCAATGATTTCAATTTCACTGGATACTATTAAAAACTAAAAACTTTCTGCAAACTTCAATATTAATTAGGCAAAATATGATTGTAATACAAAATATTGACAACAATCCTGCCAAAATATCAATAACATGTTTTCCATCTTCTCTGTATATAAAAACGAGTTTGCATTTCCTTTAAGGCAATATAACTCACGAACGAATGGACCGATTTGCAAGATTTCTTCACTAATCGATTCGTCTTGGCATCAGCGGTGCTTGTACATACTAAGAGTTGATCAATTTGACGGGAAGTGTTGGAAAATTGTCAAAATTGATAAATTTGATAAAATTCCAAACGGAATTTAATAAAATTTGAAACGGAATTTGATAAAATTTCAAATGGAATTTGATAAAATTCCAAACGGAATTTGATAACATTCCAAACGGAATTTAATAAAATTCCAAATGGAATTTGATAAAATTTCAAACGGAACTTGATAAAATTCCTAACGGAATTTGATAAAATTCCAAACGGAATTTGATAAAATTCCAAACGGAATTTGATAAAATTCCTAACGGAATTTGATAAAATTCCAAACGGAATTTGATAAAATTCCAAACGGAATATGATAAAATTCCAAACGGAATTTGATAAAATTCCAAACGGAATTTGATAAAACGGAATTTGATAAAATTCCAAACGGAACTTGAAAAAAATTACAAACGGAATTTGACAAGATTTCAAACGGAATTTGATCAAATTCCAAACGGAATTTGATAAAATTCCAAACGGAATTTGATAAAACGGAATTTGATAAAATTCCAAACGGAATTTGATAAAATTCCAAACGGAATTTGATAAAATTCCAAACGGAATTTGATAAAATTCCAAACGGAATTTGATAAAATTCCAAACGGAATTTGATAAAATTCCAAACGGAATTTGATAAAATTCCAAACGGAATTTGATAAAATTCCAAACGGAATTTGATAAAATTCCAAACGGAATTTGATAAAATTCCAAACGGAATTTGATAAAATTCCAAACGGAATTTGATAAAATTCCAAACGGAATTTGATAAAATTCCAAACGGAATTTGATAAAATTCCAAACGGAATTTGATAAAATTTCAAACGGAATTTGATAAAATTCCAAACGGAATTTGATAAAATTCCAAACGGAATTTGATAAAATTCCAAACGGAATTTGATAAAATTCCAAAAGGAATTTGATAAAATTCCAAACGGAATTTGATAAAATTCCAAACGGAATTTGATAAAATTCCAAACGGAATTTGATAAAATTCCAAACGGAATTTGATAAAATTCCAAACGAAATTTGATAAAATTCCAAACGGAATTTGATAAAATTCCAAACGGAATTTGATAAAATTCCAAACGGAATTTGATAAAATTCCAAACGGAATTTGATAAAATTCCAAAAGGAATTTGATAAAATTCCAAAAGGAATTTGATAAAATTCCAAGTGGAATTTGATAAAATTCCAAACGGAATTTGATAAAATTCCAAACGGAATTTGATAAAATTCCAAACGGAATTTGATAAAATTCCAAACGGAATTTGATAAAATTCCAAACGGAATTTGATAAAATTCCAAACGGAATTTGATAAAATTCCAAACGGAATTTGATAAAATTCCAAACGGAATTTGATAAAATTCCAAACGGAATTTGATAAAATTCCAAACGGAATTTGATAAAATTCCAAACGCATTTTGATAAAATTTCAAACGGAATTTAATAAAATTCCAAACGGAATTTGATAAAATTCCAAATGGAATTTATAAAATTCCTAACGTATTTTGATAAAATTCCAAACAAAATTTGATAAAATTTCAAACGGAATTTAATAAAATTCCAAACGGAATTTGATAGAATTCCAAACGGAATTTGATAAAATTCCGAACGGAATTTGATTAAGTTCTGAACGGAATTTGATAAAATTCCGAACTGGATTTGATAGAATTCCGAAGAAATTTGATAATATTCCAAACGGAATTTAATAAAATTCCAAACAGAATTTGATAATAATCCAAACTGAATTTGATAGAATTCCAAACGGAATTTGATAAAATTCCAAATGGAATTTGATGAAATTCCAAATGGAATTTGATGAAATTCCAAACGGAATTTGATAAAATTCCAAACAAAATTTGATAAAATTTCAAACGGAATTTAATAAAATTCCAAACGGAATTTGATAGAATTCCAAACGGAATTTGATAAAATTCCGAACGGAATTTGATAAAATTCCGAACGGAATTTGATAAAGTTCCAAGCGGAATTTGATAAAATTCCAAACGAAATTTGATAAAATTCCAAACGGAATTTGATAAAATTCCAAACAGAATTTGATAATAATCCAAACTGAATTTGATAGAATTCCAAACGGAATTTGATAAAATTCCATACGGAATTTGATGAAATTCCAAACGGAATTTGATAAAATTCCAAAAGGAATTTGATAAAATTCCAAACAAAATTTGATAAAATTTCAAACGGAATTTAATAAAATTCCAAACAGAATTTGATAAAAATCCAAACTGAATTTGATAAAATTCCAAACGGAATTTGATAAAATTCCAAACGGAATTTGATAAAATTCCAAACGGAATTTGAAAAATTCCAAACGGAATTTGATAAAATACCAAACGAAATTTGATAAAATTCCAAACGGAATTTGATAAAATTCCAAACAGATATTGATAAAATTCCAAACGCAATTTGATAACATTCCAAACGGAATGTGATAAAAATCCAAACGGAATGTGATAAAAATCCAAACGGAATTTGATAAAATTTCAAACTGAATTTGATAAAATGCCAAACGTAATTTGATAAAATTCCAAACGGAATTTGATAAAAATCCAAACGGAATTTGATAAAATTCCAAACGGAATTTGATAAAATTCCAAACGGAATTTGATAAAATTCCAAACGGAATTTGATAAAATTCCAAACGGAATTTGATAAAATTCCAAACGGAATTTGATAAAATTCCAAACGGAATTTGATAAAATTTCAAACGGAATTTGATAAAATTCCAAACGGAATTTGATAAAATTCCAAACGGAATTTGATAAAATTCCAAACGGAATTTGATAAAATTCCAAACGGAATTTGATAAAATTCCAAACGGAATTTGATAAAATTCCAAACGGAATTTGATAAAATTCCAAACGGAATTTGATAAAATTCCAAACGGAATTTGATAAAATTCCAAACGGAATTTGATAAAATTCCAAACGAAATTGATAAAATTCCTAAAAGAAATTGATAAAATTCCAAACGGAATTTGATAAAATTCCAAACAGAATTTGATAAAATTCCAAACGGAATTTGATTAAATTCCAAATGGAATTTGATAAAATTCCAATAAAATTTGATAAAATTTCAAACGGAATTTAATAAAATTCCAAACGGAATTTGATAAAATTCCAAACCGAATTTGATAAAATTCCAAATGGAATTTATAAAATTCCAAACGCAATTTGATAAAATTCCAAACGGAATTTAATAAAATTCCAAACGGAATTTGATAAAATTCCAAACGGAATTTGATAAAATTCCAAACGGAATTTGATAAAATTCCAAACGGAATTTGATAAAATTCCAAACGGAATTTGATAAAATTCCAAACGGAATTTAATAAAATTCCAAACGGAACTTGATGAAATTTTAAACGTAATTCAATAAAACTCCAAACGGAATTTCATGAAATTCCAAACGAAATTTGATAAAATTCCAAACGAAATTTGATAAAATTCCAAACAGAATTTGATGAAATTCCGAATGGGATTTGATAAAATTCCAAACGGAATTTGATAAAATTCCAAACGGGAATGGGATTTGATAATATTTTAAAAGAAATTTAATAAATTTCCGAATGGAATTCGATAAAATTCCGATCAGATTATGATAAGTTTCCGAATGGAATTTGATAAAATTCCAATGGAATTTGACAAAAACCTCGATTGGAACTTGGAAATATTACGAGTAGAATATTATTAAAACCGAAAAATAAATAAACTATTTAAAATCCAAAAAAAGTGATAAATCGTCATAAAGATAGTCTTGCTATGAAATTTGATATTCCTTCATTTTTCAGTATACTTCTGCAGTAACCTTTGGTTTCCTGTTTCCAAAATCTTTGATAATAATAGCTATTGAAATCCACGATATGTCTTCCCTCCTTGAACAGTCCCAATCGCGGAACGCCTTCCAAAGATACCTCCAACAGCTCCGATCAAACCCTTGAATTAGTTCGCTAATCAGCACCTTCATGACAAACCACGACCGAAAATTGGCCCACTTCCAAACCACGTCTCGCTCGCTCCCAGGAAACCAGTAGCAGCGCGCAGCAGATTAATGGCTCCGATTCTACGCGGGTCCGCATCCAAATGACCCGTAACGAGCGAAAACAATTTCCAATGCCCAAGCAAGCGAACGAATTAAGTTCAGCAGCAACTTATGTATGTAGATTGTAGGATCATCGGTCGCATGAAGAAGTAAGATTTTTCTACTCGCAATGAAGGGACAGCGCGCGGGGCCCCGAGCAGGAAATTAAAGTCGCCGTTGACAGCTAATGTGCGAAAATGGGAGATTCCCTTCCTCGACGCAGACTACGACCACCCTGTCCATCCTTGGTGGTTAGAGGTTCATGAATGCGCGCGATGATGATGGCTTAATGGTGCGTGGAATTCTTGACACATTTCCTTCTCGGTTTTGTGCGTTGTTTGGTGTGACATAGAGAGCTCGGCGAAAAGCCGCGCCCAATCGTCTCTCGTCGGCTGCCATGTGAGGGGTGACCAGCAATAACCCATTAACGTTTCGTAATTTGAAATTATGAAGGTCTGAAGCATTCACGATTTGATCATTTGATCAAACTAATCAAAGCATTTCTGATGAAGAACATTTAGGCACCATTATCAAGAAAACGTCAAAAATCAGTTGGTAACCCTACCCGGACGATCAAAAAGTGTAATTTATTCAAAAAACTAATTCGCAACCTGGCAGCGCTAGCTGGTTCGCGTTTTGTCCGCACTGAAACATAGTTGATAGATGTTTGCGCGAGGAATTTGTGTTCACAGAGGCGGTGTGACAACTGTGCGGTTATTCATTTCCAGGTGTGTATGTGAGTGCTTTAGACTAGAGAACGTTGACAAACGTAGTTGAGTTATGTCGCTTCTGTCCGTCCGTATAGAAACTATCAATAGGTTGTTGACCACAACGTACTGGTAGTGGGCAGTGCGCGATCCAAAGTAACATCGCCCGCCGCCGCTAGCTTTGTTCTAATTTGAATTAATGGATTCTGTTAACCGGGAGCGAGTTGAATGACTAATCGGGCACCTAATCGAAGCGGAGGGCTTTTTGGAGCCAGCCGCTGAGTTATCGCATTTCGAAAGGTGATGAATGATTCGAAATTGGGGCAGGGTAGTGGGCGGATCGATCACTATTTGAAGGTACCGCGGGTTTAGTTTGCAAATTCGGAGAGTTTGGATATTGAATGTTAAAATTTCTTCAATTGTTTTGGAGCTTTTACAGCAATGTGTAGACCTTTCCAAAAAACGATTTTCTACAATAGCTATGTTCATACGGTTTGTGGAACTAAGATAAGGTCATGACCTTCCAAAGAGGTACTGACTTAGTAACCTATCCATTATATACCAGGCTTAGCTCTGAGTCCGTCCATGCTGAACTCCATTGACATCCTGTAATTTATTGGAACCTTCGTGGTATCATCATGTACAGGTCTCGAAAAAATTCAAATAACACACTAAAAACTGTTCTCTCAAGGAGGTTGTGGTAGAAGATAGCTCTGAACATTCCACAACAAGCCGAGGAATCTGGTAGCGAGCTTTCGGCCATACTCAACCAGAGTGTTCCTGAATCTCTTCCAGACTAAATAGCGTACCCATCCACATCATGCCTCATGATTTGCCTAAACAGCTCTGCCAGACCAAATTTTGAGTATTTCCAAGAAGAGCTTTCAACTTTAAAAAGAGATTTTCCAGAAGTTTCTTTTGAAGTACATATGCTTTAAAAGGACGAATACCCTTAAAATTTGGTAAAATTTCGGGCATTTTCTCCAAAATGGTAGTGATGAGTTTAAAACTAGGCAGAAAATTCCTACCAATCAGGGTTCATAATGCTCACTCAATCTCAGGAGCACAGGATGCTCCCTCACGAAAACTTTCGGGGAGAAATCACTTTTCAGGAAAGAAAAACAGTCTGGAGAAAGATAACCATTTTTCGCTCACTTCGATTGCCGCGGAAAGTTGGTTTGCTCGTTTTCTTTCATATTCGAGCTTTTTCGGTGCCATCAGCAAAGTAAACGGTAGTGGCTTTTGTGGAACAAATAACCTGATACCTACAAGCATATATCGTGGTGGTGTGGCTAAAGTGAGCGCATCCATATGGCTATTATTGTGGGTTCGAGTCCCACCGTAGCCATACAATTTTTATACAGGCATACCTCGATAGTACGTACACCTGCGTAATTTTATTGTACGTACTATCGAATAAAAAAAAAATACCGAACAAAAACATAACATAACACTAGGATGAGTATGAAGATAACAAGAAAACTGATTTCGAAGATGTAAAAAAGGATAATTTTCTCGTCTGTAGAATCGTGTATCCCTTTCTTGTACACCAACGTGTAACGAAAAGGCTATAACCTCCAAACGCGATTTTTTGATAGGATGCCTTGAGCGCCTACTTTCATATTCCGATCAACTCAGCTTGACGAATTGGGGTGGTGTCTGTTGATAAAGTCATTAAATCATTAAGCAGCAGTAGCCGCTAGGTTGCGAAGGCCGACGGAGGTCCCACAACATTGTAAATTAATGTCCAAGTCGGGTGGTCTAATCCCCGGAAATAGGCAATTATCTTTGATTGAACATTAAACAGCAACTAGCGTGGAGCTAATCTCTGGCCAAAAAGTGCGACGTGGGAAAATATGTTTGGCAACATGGCCCTAGATTCAACACATTCTCGGCCATAAAGATACTTTTTCTGAAAATGTGGGAATTGTTCTTCAGGAAACTAAGAAATTGCTCCAAGAACGCCCCCTGAAATTCCAGCTAGAATTTCTTTCGTATTTCAGTCTGAAATTATTTCAAAAGTTTATTTAATTTTTTTGTGGCATTCATAAATATTTTCCTCTAAAAATTCCTTAGGAAATTCATAAAAAAAAGCTTATTTTAAAACTTCTCCTAGATTTGTTTCTGATAGTCTTCTAGGAATTTTTCCAAGAATATCTCCAGGAAATCCATCAAACATTTTTCCAAAAAAATCCTCCTGAGACTCAAACCAGGAAAACCATCGCGAATTTCTTCAAAAATTACATTAGGAAATTTTCAGAAATCCTTTCGAATACTCCTCGAATTCCTCCTGAAAAAAGGAACTTCCCGAAGCAGTTCTTGGAGGAATTTTCTTCAGAATAGCTTGAGAAACCTCTGTGGGGAATCCGAAACGAATTCCCGGATAATTCTTGAAGGTTTTCGAAGGAACTTTTAAAGGGATTTCTGAAGGAGTTCTTGAAGTAATTTCCGGGAAAATTCTTGGCGGAATTTTTGAGAGAATACATGGAGGAATTTCTTGAGGAAAAAGTGGAATAGTTTCTAGAAGAATTTCCGGGGTTATTGTTTTAAGATATTGCTGCTTGGAAAAAAAACTCGGAAAATCCTAAAGGATATTTTGGATGATTTTTTTGTAGACATTTTAAGGGAAGTACTCGTAAATTTTTTGAGAATTGCTGCAGGATCTTCCAGGAGAATTTCTTGAATAACTTCCAGCGGAATTTCAAGGAGAATTTTTGTAGTTAATTGCAAAAGAGTTTTGACGAAATTTTCGTAAGAATATCTGGAGAAATAGCCAGACAAATTTTGCAATGAATTTTCGGAAGAATTCCCGAAGAAAAAAAAACCGGTAACAATTTTCCGGGAGAGTTTTTGGGGGTATTTTCGGAAGAATTCCCGGGGCATGAGTTGGAAGTGGCTATCAAGGGCTTTCACGTGAGTTTCTGAATGAAGAGATCTTGGTGGAGTTTCTGGAGTAACTTCAGAGAGAATGTCAAGAGGAGTTTACAACGGAATTTCTGAATAATTGTCTGGTTGAAGTCCTGGGAAAGAAAATGTGGAAATTTCTAAGAGAATTCCTAAATGAATTGCTGAAGAAATCACCGAGAAAATAATGAAATTTCTAGGATATATTTGGAAGGATTAACGGAAAAATACTTGGCAATAATTTAAGATGGATGTTCAGAAGAAATTCGTAAAAAATCGCGGAGAAATTCCTAGAGGAGCTTCCAGAGCAACTTCCAGAGAAATTTCTGGAGAAACTTCCGGAGGAATTCCTGAAGGAACTTCCGGAGGAATTCCTGGAAAAACTTTTAAAGGAATTTCTGGAGGAGCTTCCTACTGAATTCCCGGTGGAACATTCGGAGGAATTGCTGGAGAAACTATCGGAGGAATTCCTGGAGGAACATCCGTATGAATTACAGAAAATGTGTAATACACGACATTGATTCACGCCGCCGCAAAGCCACCGCCACTGGCTGAAAATGATCTATCATGCCTCGCCGTCGATAAAATTTCAATCGGCGCACAGGTCTAGATAGAATATCAAGTGAAAATCTGTATGGAATTTTTGAACAAACTTCCAACGTATTCCAGGAAGAACCCTTCACGGTCTATGGGGAAATATTTTTTTTTTAAATCAGTATCTCTGAAACACCCACCACGTGAAAGTATATGCTCTCCTCTTTTATATAGTGGGTAAACTAAAATGTTCAATTGATGGATCTAGAAAAACAATTGTTTTTTTTCGCTATTTTTTGTGCAAACTCCATAGGAATCTCAAATGGTAGCCAATTTAACCCCCCAAAAATGTATGGAAAAATGACCCCCGATAGAACATTTTAAAAATGCACCTACGTGAAAGAGGAAAACCTATTCTTTCGTGTAGTAATTGTTTTAGAGATAGGGGAACTGCTCCTTGAATTCATACCATGTACCCAAATCAATACCATTCAAAAACAAAGAATTGGTGCGCTATTTGTTTTGTTTCTCATTTTTGTGATTTTTTTCAGCAGTGAGCTCGTCGGAAAACAACAAAACACGACACAAATTGAGCCTAAATTGCCTGTTTTGCGAATGTTATTGATATAGGAGCATGTTATTAATAATGGAACAGATACCCTACTTATTTTTGAAAATAAGCCTCTTCGGACAAACACACCGTGCCTTGGGAGAAACTATACTGTTCCAGGATAAACTTCGTCGGAAATCCCAGTAAGACGTCTCAGAGGAAATTAAGAACCAAATAAATTTATTCTCATTTTACTAACGCTGCTAAGGCCGTTACAAATATTTACATAATTAACTTTTTGTCCTACTGGTCTCCGAAAGGTCAAGGGGGAGGGGATAATAAAAAATAAATATCAAAATGAAAAAAAAAATAAAAAAACTCCTTGGATTTGTTAAAGAATGTTTTGAAAATCCTCAAAATTATCCGAATTTTATTTTTTTGCCTCCTTAAAATATTATTTTTGGCAAAAAAAATCCAAGGGGGGGAGACAAAATAGATTTTAAATATTTGTATCGGCCTAATTTGTTTCTCATGAAAAAAAAACTGTCCCCGGCAAGTGGATAGAATGAAACTAAGCTTATCCAGATTTCGTAAGGTATTTCATCCTGGATTGGGCAAACAAAAGAATAAAAAATAAATTAAAGCTTTTATGTGCTTTTATATAGGGTAAATACTCGTGGTATACCAGTCGTGGTTATGGCACCAGTAGTCACACTAGTGGCACATCATATCAACACAAAACATGCTCTGATTAGTGAACCATATTCATATGAGTATTTCACATTAAAACATTTAATCTCCTCCAAAACAAACACATATCAGCAAACCTGTTTGCGATATCAACCACCACACCAAATTAAGAATAATGCCACAACTGAAACATGCGTTCCATGGATTACGCAATTTTGGGGACGTTCACGAATTTTAATGCGGTTTTCACATTTGTTCTAAGGAACAGGAAGGCAAACCTGTTTGCCATATCACAACCACCTCCACAAAAGACACAATTTCCGTGTCGAAACGTTGGGTAAATGATAAACACTTTGTGAAAATTGTAAGACTGAGTAGCCGTTCAATTAAAAGAATTCTGAATAAATATACCTACCTGGATACCTGGTTGGCCACAGCGTCGATTCACCTATGCCTGGCGTATTGTAGAGGTCCATAATCGTCGGTCTTTGGCGATGTTCCTCCAGTTTCCCCGAACGTTCAGGGTCCCCCGGTCCGATTCCACCGCGTGCAGCCAGCGTGTTCGTGGCCTTCCACGAAGTCGCCGGTCCCTATCTGGTTCTCTGTTGAATGTTGTTTTCGCTATTCTTTCTTCCGACATTCACACTAAGAGACCAGCCCACTGAAGTCTGCCGTATTTTATACGATTCACAATATTTTCTACTTTGTATACTTGATACAGCTCATGATTCATGCGTCTGCGCCACACACCATTTTATTGTTTTCCTCCGAGTATTGTACGCAGCACTTTTCGCTCGAAAACCCTGAAAGCTCTCCGGTCCACCTCTTTTAACGTCCATGCTTCATGTCCATAAAGGGCCACTGGTAGAATCAGAGTTTTGTATAGAGCAAATTTCGTTTCCGTCTGCATGTTCCGGGACCTGGTAACGTAATCCATAAAAGGCCCTATTCGCAGCAGCAATACGCCTTTTCACTTCACGGGAAACGTCATTGTCACATGTCACAAGCATTCCAAGGTAAACAAATTCTTCAACAACTTCAAACACATCCCCATCAAGCACTACCTCAGCACCAACACCACTAGGTCTTCCTCTATCTCTACCCGCCACCATGTACTTTGTCTTGGTAGAGTTAATATTTAAGCCTATCCTCACTGTCTCCCTCTTCAGTGGGACAAAAGCCTCCACTATTGCTCTGCCATCAATTCCAATAAGGTCGATGTCGTCCGCGAAGCCAAGGAGCATATGCGACCATGTGATGATAGTGCCGTTCCTCTGCACTTCAGATCTCCTAATAGCGCCCTCGAGTGCAATGTTGAACAATAAATTCGAAAGTTCATTGCCCTGCTTCAATCCGTCTAAGGTCACAAATGAGATTGACACTTCGTCTGTTATCCGATTACTTGGTTTCGATCCATCCAGCATTGCACGTATCAGTCTAATCAGTTTCATTGGAAAACTATGTTTGGACATTATCTGCCACAGCTCATTTCTTTTTACTGAATCGTGCGCTGCTTTGCAATCAATTAACAGATGGTGAGTCTGCAAGTTGTACTCCCGGAATTTATCAAGGATCATTCGCAGGCTAAACGTCTGATCCGTCGTTGATTGGCCCTTACGAAAACCTGTCTGGTATTCGCCGACGAAGGACTCCTCAAGCGGTCTCAGTCTGTTAAACAGGATACGCGACAGGATTTTGTACGCCGAGTTCAGAAGGGTGATCCCTCTGTAATTGGCACACTCTAGTGTGTGCTCTTTCTTATAGATTGAGCATATGAGGCCATCCAACCAGCCGGCAGGCAGTTCTTCATCCTCCCATATTTTCTGGATAATGTGGTGGATTGATTGATGCAGCTGCTCACTTCCGTGTTTGAGAAGCTCGACCGGGATGTCGTCCTTCCCAGCAGCTTTACTGTTTTCAGCTCGTTTAGAGCCTTCTTAACCTCGTTCAGCGTTGGTGATTCCACAGCTTGACCGTCGCCGACTGTGTCCACCCTGCTCCTTGATAAACATTTATTTTCACCGTTCAACAAATCTTCGAAGTGCTCCTTCCACCTGGCTGCCACTATAATCTTGTCTGTCAGTAAATTCCCTTCTCGGTCATTGCACATGGCGGTCACTGGCGCAGCCCTATGCCGCACACCATTGACAGTTGCGTGAAACTTCCGCATATCGTTTCTATCCATGTTCTCTTGCGCTTCAGCTATCACACTCTCTTCGTGTTGCCTTTTTTTTCTGTGGTGGATTCGTTTCTCTTCTGCCCTTGCTACACGGTACCGCTCTCTGTTGGAACGGGTACAAGCCACTAGCATTTGACTCCTAGCAACATTTTTCTCGTCCGTCACTCGCTGGCACTCCCTATCAATCAACCCTTTCGTTGGCGTCACTGTGCAGTGCCTAACACTTCCTGCGCTGTTGTAGTCACAATTTCGTGGATATTCTCCCTTAATCTGTTGACGTCGTCAGATTCGTTGGCATCTCATATCCGCTCGTCCAGCTTCTGGTGGCAACTCCTTCAACAGACAAGCGTTGGAAATTGAAACGCATCGTTCTGTGGTTTCGTGGATTCGTGACGCTGGAGAGTCGCGATCGATTTTTTTGCGAATACAAAATAGTGTTCCGAGTCGGTATTCGGACCTCTGAAGGACCTTACATCTATAACATCCGATAAATGTCGTCCGTCGACCAGCACGTGGTCTATCTGTGAGCAAGTGTCTCCACTCGGATGTTGCCATGTGTATTTGCGAATATTCTTACGGGCGAAGTAGATACTGCTGATTGCCATTCCTCTAGTAGCAGCAAAGGGCACAAGTCGTAGACCATTATCGTTGTTAGCGGAATGAAGGCTTTCCGTACCAATAACAGGGCGAAAGAAAGTTTTTCTTCCAATCTGCACATTTGCATCCCCGATGATAATCTTAACGTCGTGTCGTGTGTGGCATAGATACTGATCAGGCTATAGTTGAAGAATTTGCCCTTCATTCTCAATATCGGCTTCCACCGGATAACACGCTTCATCTGCTTCCCGATCACCATGAAGCCAACCCCTCGTTTTGCTCTTTTACCGCCGCTATAGTGGATGTGGTATTTAAATGAAGTTTTCGCTATGGGATCCACCGCCCGCAATTCACGTTCTCCAGTTCTGGGCCACCGTATTTCCTGGATTGCTGCCTCTCACGCCGACCTTCTGCAGCTCACGAGACAGGAGCCCAATACGTGCGGGTTCATTCAAAGCTCTCACGTTCCAAGATCCGACTTTCCAATCGTAGTCGTTTATTCGTTGCCGGGTCTGTTGCCGGGAGAATTCCCGGAGGAACTTCCGAATGAATTACCGGAGAAACTTCCGAATGAATTACCGGAGGAACTTCCGGAGGAATTCGCAGAGGAACTTCCGGAGGAACTTCTCAGGAGCACTTCCGGAATAATACACTTTTTTCCTATTTTTAGAATTCGGTATATTTTTTAATGGAAATTCTGAAGATTTTCCTCGTGATAATTTGAAACAATTTATGGAATTCGAAAAAAAAAATTACTTGGAAAATCCGGAATTCGGAAAAAGCTCTCTGGAAGATTTAAGGTACACCGGGGCAAGTTGAAACGGGTTTTCCAAAGTTGAACTTTAAAGTGCTGTAAAAAACACCCTTTGATAAATTTTGAATCTGTTTGCGGTGTTTGCTAGTTTGGGCCAAAGATTACACACAAATAACCAACCTTACCAAACTTTTTTAATATATTTTGCAATCTGATTTTTTTTATATATCGTTTCAACATGCCCCGCATATCGGGGCAAGTTGAAACACTGCGCTGTATACAGACATAAGCTAACTGTACCGTATCAAAAACAAAATATATGTAGGGGAATTGTGGGTAAAACCGACACCACTTCAAATCTCTGATTTCAAGTGATTATCGGACAGAATTTCAACACACTTTGAATAAACGTTTGATTTCTTGTATTTCAAGTCATTTTTTAATTGGTGGAGATGTGTAAGAGTCATAATAAACAGACAATTAGCATTGATCACCATTGAGGAGATAAGTTATGTAAAATTTTGGGATCGGTGTATAAGCTTTTTCGACAATAATTTGTTTATTTTCAGTATTTAATTCATCTCCGATCCATAATTGAACATCATTTGGTGTATGTTGTGGAAAAATAGTTAGCTTTTCTAATTATAAACATCCACATGTATCTCATCATTTTTATGATATCAGTTGGGGTAAATTCGACACCTGCCATCGAATCACGAAATACCTCTGTTTTATTAGACTTATCATTTGCATAATATCATTCAAGTATTGGAAAACGAGGCGCCGTGGAATATAACTTAATCATAGACTGATTAAATACCATATCATCATTGGGTGTGACAATAGTGGGTAATATTCTAGTGGGTAATATTGGGTCATCAAGGAAAGCCTGCAGGTCGGATACCAATAGCGCTCAAAGAATAACCGTATTTTTAGGTTTATTTTGCTCTTAGATATATTCAACCCGTTCTCTAGTTTTGTTCTTTCGTGATCCATTTACACCCCTGTAAACATGTAGCTTGTCACATAACTGGTCATTTTCATTTCATGTCGTAACTGCACTATACGCATTTATTTTAAATCGTCGTTATAAACAATTTTTTAAAATAAGTGAATTTTAATGTAGGTCAATATTTACAGTAGTTAGTAAATTTGTTACTAACATTCTTATACTCTATATATTTTTCACTCGACCTACTAAAGAAACTACCTAAATAAAACATGATATGTGGTGATGATAAAAAATATATATAAAATTTTGTTCAACCATCGTTTATGAGTGATCCTTAAACATGAATTTCATACGCAAATATTAAAACGAATGTTGTTAAACAGTTTCTATTATGTTGTAACATCTTTTAGAAGTGTTATGAAGTTCAATTCCATTAAGACTTGATGTGTCGGTTTTACCCTCATGTGGTGTCGAACTTACCCGCACCCCAGCTGTTTGGGCAGGAAGATGGGCTGTTCGCGTTTTCATAATAAATCAAATTCTATCAAGAAATATTGTCCTGAGACCTCATGGACTGATGCATGAAGAGACAAAGTATGTTTGTATGAAATTTCTAGACCGTAAAATTGCTTCATAGATTAGAGAACTGTAAAGATGCTTAAGGTGTCGGTTTTACCCACTTTTCCCCTACTCAGTGTGACTCAAGATGCACGAGGTTGTAAAGGTGACTATACTGCCAAGATTCGCATAAGAGTCCTATGTAGATTTTTGACAATTTTGATTATCTTTCAGAAATTAGCTTAAAATTGTCTCCTCAAACCATGATAAAATAGTAGGCTTTGTTCTAGAAATTTGAAAAACAAATCCTACTTGATACAGATTTTGATACTCTATAAACTCTTTTCTTTGAATTGTACGCTTGATTAATTTGGCTGTGGCTCCTTCATAAATTCACATTAATTAACTAGCGTATCTCTCATAGACCCTCGATTGGATAAAGGAGGGCTGGGGAACTCAAAGGTGGAGTTAACGAAATGTTTACATGCTCTTTGATTTATTTTTTGAGATCCAGTGCTCAGGGAAAGTAGATTAAGAATCTCAAAACTAGACCGTGCAGCTTAAACATGGCCCCTTTTTATTCTATTCTTCAGTGGGGATTCTAGGAGGGTTGCATTCACGACGAAATGGGCAGAAATTTATTAAATTAATTTTCAGAGTTTTGGACCTTTCTATTAATTTTTGATTTCCAAATGTATTTACGAACCATGTTGAATTCTGGTTAATTACGAGGGTAACGTTTTGAATCGTTTCAACTTGCCCCGCACCACGCATTTCTATTTGCCCCGATGGGTTGAAAATGCGGAGCAATATCAAACTACCAAAATACAAAAACTAAAACGTATCTTCCATCGATTTTTCATAATCATTATGTTTATTCAACATTGAATGCTTACCTACCGTAAAAATTTGATGAAAAAACACTTCAAAACATCATTTTGGGACCTGTTTCATTGGTACGTCAAAAAGTTAGTTCGAATTTCGCAAAGAGCGAAAAATAAACAATGGCAGGGATTGCTTTTAGTAGCTGCAATCTTCCGGGAATAGCAGTCAGAAGGTGCATTTAGGGGAGTAATTTGTTGAAAAAAATAATCAGAGCATTCGGTCATTGCTGATCTAAATTACAGCTTCCGTTTCAACTTACCCCGCATTTCAACTTGCCCCGGTGTACCTTAGAAGAATGGAAATTGGTTGATTTTTTCTTTAAAACTAAAAAAAAATCCGCTGAAAACACAAAAGATTTTTTTGTGGAAATTTTCGCATGACGATCACGACACTTGTTAGGCGCAATGTTGCAGGAATCATAAAAAAAATATACAAACTTATTATATGGAGACGCATGGTGGATCAACTTATTATGATTCAACTTCTTGGGCAAATTCCGTCGAGTATGTTGAACCAACATTTTAAGTTTGGTAAGAATGTGTATGTTTTTTGATTCACCTCTTTGCAGTGATGGGAATCCTCGATCAATTCCATAGCAATTTGGTTTTCATCTGAAAAGTAATTAATTACTGTCATAAGACGAGCCTAGTACTATTCCATTTAATTCCGACACTAAAGACGGCCTAACAGTTGAGGTCTAAATACTTATATGTAAAGATTGCAACGTGGTGGAAACTAAACTTGTCTTATGACTGGTGAATTAATTACTGTTTGAACATATTTTTGCTCAATTGAAAAAGGACTTTTATACTCCTTCAAAATTATAACTTGATTTGTTCCAACAAGAGTTAGTTCATCTTTAACAACAGAAATCCTTTTATTAGTAATTAATTAGCGATGGCTCCGACAGGATTTTGTTCCAATTCAATGTTACGGAATTTTAAAATTACTTCAGTTCTTCACTTTAATGGATTTGAAAAAACAACCTGTTCTTTTCTACGAGAGCTACAGATAGGTTGATTTGTGATAATTTGCTTTTGAGAAAATCATTCAAAGATCAAAATATTGCAACTTTTTTTGTGACTTTTATTGCAATAACACCTTAATTTGCGCAAGTTCTACATTCGAAAACAAAATTATTCACCAACGCTCATGTAGAAA
This sequence comes from Armigeres subalbatus, assembly GCF_024139115.2. Taxonomy (NCBI): domain Eukaryota; kingdom Metazoa; phylum Arthropoda; class Insecta; order Diptera; family Culicidae; genus Armigeres; species Armigeres subalbatus. Next base: position 101,315,215 of record NC_085139.1, on the reverse strand, counting down.
AGAATTGAAACCAAACTTAAAATCCATCATCGTTGTCTCGACGAAATCGTCGATCGCCTGTTGCCTCCTCTAGAGTTCGCCTCCTTCGTATAGTCGCACCTGCAATGATGATCCTCTCTCTGGACGATCGCATCACCACCCTGCCGAACGCACACAGCACCAAAACAACAATAAAACGCACTCGTCGTCGCGCTCACATCATCATCGCATCGGTTCGGGAAAGAACATTCATTCGGTTGCACAACGAAAGAAGAAACAAAACTCCGCTCAATCAACAAAGCCAACAACAAGTGAACGGGCAGAGTCGAACTCGTACTCGCATACCGCCGCAGGCTCATCAGAATGAATGGAAAACAAGGGACGGTTGCTCCCGCGCGCTCTCGTGTGTGCTTGGGCTTGCTGCTGGTGGTTGGGCTCACAGTGTAATTAACTTTCATCATTTCCGCTTTTGTTGTTCGCTCGCAGGCTGAACGCTCGAGGAAACCCATGAATGGTGTGCGGTACGACTGCGAAGGGGTTTTCACACCACCTGCGTGTGAGCAGCAGCGTGCGATGTCGATCGCTGTCGGTAACTCACGAGAAAGAGTGTGTGTGCACTGTCGAACTCGATCGATCGAAGGGGTAATCAGCAGGAGGGTGAAGGTGCGCAAGAACGTTCGCGCACTGGTGGTCATCCCTCAAAGCTATGGTTGTCGAGGGGAGAATGGCGAGTATGCGAGAAACATAAATACAGAGAAAGAGTGGGCGAAGGGTGAGCACTCACGATTCGGCGCACTTGCTCCGGTAATTCTCTCTGTTTCACGCGATGCTGTAATATCCCGTGTACCTGGTGCGCGAGTGTAGCGATGAAACGGGGATGGATGGCGTTCTTATGTTTTCCACTGTAACGAATCGTTGTTGGGTGGGTGGTGGGGTGGTGGTGCGCGGCGAGAAGGGTATGCACACACAGTGCGGATTTTTCCGGAGCGGTTCGACCCGTGTACGAAGACGAGGCAGTTTTGTTGTTACACCGTCGAGCAACCAGTCGCCTTTCGGTTCACGGTCTTTCTCTTCGTCGCTTTTTCTGACTGCTCTACTGCAATCCGTCGTTCTCTTTGAAAATTCTGTCTTTTCTGAATCTGTGCGTGCACCTCAGTCGATAGTTTATCGCGATTTTCCTACGATTGTTGCTAATTGTTCGAAGTGATAAATTCCGGAGGAATTTTCGATCGGGGAATTCTGGTCGATTTCGGTGGACCTTGGACGGGCGCGGATCCCTGGACGACCGAGCTTACGCACACCCGCGCATCCACCGCGCTTCCGATCACCGCCGAAGAGGTACATCTACCTGTCTTTTGTACATACCTGTACGCACGCGAGAGGAGCAGCCGAGAGTTCTTTTTTCCGGTGCTGTGTGTAGCCTCTGCTGGCGTCCTGCTCTTTCAGGGCAACGTGTCCATAGAGGAACAACCGAGAGAGGGCGAACCGAGCCGAAGCTGTTGCGTCACTGTATTGGTCGCCGTCGTCGTCGTCGTCATCATCGTCGGGTGCAGAACATCTTCTTCAGGCACCGGACCGGACCAGCAACAGCTCAAGAAGGACGTCGTCATCGCCACCGACGTCGCTCATCAGTCAGTCGATAACGCGATTTTCCCGCAAAACGTTCTCTCTGTGCCGTCTAGCGCTGCCGATTTAATATTATTATATTCAATCAATTCAATCCAATCACCTGGCTCATTATTATCGTCACTCAACATTCGCGCCGTCATATCTTGAGTATCGTCGTGCTTTTTCCAAGTATCCAAAAGTTTCCTCGACTTGACAGTTTCGGGAATTCCTGAATTGTGCGTGAGAGTGCGAACGTGAGATCAAGATCGGTTCCTCGCCCGTCAACGCGTATTTCACACGGTGCGAACACTTGCTAAGTGCTGCTTCCAAGTGGTCACGGTGAACTCCGTAGCGTTCGCAGTCGCGATCCATCCAAGCGTTCGCTCGCAGAAGTGCTCGTCGGGTTCTCGATAAGTGGTGTTGATGTTCTCTTGAAGAAACCAAAATCCGTTCAGTTCGTCGAAGGAAGTCACCATTCCAGCTGTCAATTCCCGGCAAGAAGAAGTAGTAAAAGAAGAGCGAGAGAAGTGTGTCCTAACCCTCCTTCGAATCCTGATCCGTTCCTTAAGAAAAGTAATTCCAACTCCCGGAGGAAGCGAACCGAAACGTCGAACCTGAGGGAACCTAAGAGTGCGCGTAGAGAGGCTTGTTGAATACCGCGTAAAAATTCTAGATCTATCAAAAGATTCAACCGCGTGCGGAGATTCGTCGTGACACGACACAAAACCAACACAGAAAACGACAACAGGAGATTGTGTGCAATTTATCAAGAAAACAAGTAATTATTTAACTTAAAAGTAAGATTTACACACTTAAGTATACCTGATCAAGAGAGAAGCGAAGATTGTAGAACAATCAGATCAATTGAGATTGATATCTGCAAGGAACTTTTGTTGAGATTTGTTTTTGTTTTAGAAAAACTGTAGAAGGGATTAGCGTGTTTATGAAAAGGTAAATTTAGCGAAAGATAAAGCGATAGTTAAGCCGTTGCTCAATAGTTAAGCGAGAGGATATTTTGTGAGCGTTTTAACCAAAGATTTTCTGTCTTAGAGATTCAATAATCGTCGTTGTCGTCGTCATCATCATATCGTTGTGAACAATTTTTCCCGTTTAAATTTAGAAAAAATCGTGCAATAGGCAAATTGAGCCTCCTCACTAAAGAGACAATCAAAACTAGAAAAAAAAATACGATCTAGCGGTTCTAGATCAATACCTAAAGCATACTTAAGTAGTCGCCAAACGAGAGACAATCCACATATCAAACAAACGGTTCGTGTATATCAAGCTCGTACGGCAAGCTTGTCCGGATTCTGACTTTGATAAGTCCACGTAACGAAGAGAACCCAAGAAGGGGGTACACAGAAAACTCGTTTTCATATCCCGTCTTTCTTCGCGTTTCCTCGCTCCATTCTGAAGCTAATATCCAGCAACAACAACAACAGAAAACTCTTGCGCGTCCTCGCCGTTTACATTCCGGTCCATCTCTCGCCCATTCAACGCATTGTTTTGCCACTGTGTGAGTGAGCGAGTCCAAGTGATCCACCCGAAAAAAAAACTCCCCGAAGAACGATAGCCGCAAAAGAAGAAGCAATTGTTTACACCGCGATCACCGGGCTCTCGATCGGTGGAAGAAAAGAAAAAAAAGCAGTCGAAGAACTCCACACGGCGACGACGAAGTAAGAAGAACGCCGCCGCGGCCGTCGAAGTAAAAAACCGGTTATACATAATCAAAAATAATTACAATCGATACAGGCAGCCACAGGCTTGGTCGTGAACTCTCTCGTTTTGTGTGGTTGGGCTGATCGCGCGTCTCTTCATTGACTCTGTCTGTGCTGGAGAACGACTCGTCCCGTATTCTCGGTTCTTGGCTACTTGCTTATTATATATAAATAACAGAAAAGACGTGCAAAGGTGAGGACAAAGAGGAAAACGAAGCCGATAACTTGCTTTTTTCCTCTGTTCTCTGTTGTCTAGTTTCGTGGACCAAGTCAAATCCATTTCCACCACACAACATTGCTCGGTCGGTGTATTTTTAGAAGAGTTGTAGAATATTTCCAAACAGTTCCAGCGAGTTAAGAGCGAGAGAGAAGTTGTAAAAGAAACGAATGTGAGCAAGTGCGATCGTGAAGAATAGAGGAAATAATTATCTCGAATCACAAAAAAAAAACTATAAAGTTAAGGTTAGGAGCGGAAAAACGAGAAAAGTTTACTAGAATTTTTTGCTCTAGGACAATCATACTGAATAACAGACAATTTTAGACTGTAAGGCCCAAATAGGCGTTAGGAGAAGCGTTTTGACAATCAATTCAATCGCTGTTCAGACCAATCCGGACTTCGATCAGTCGTCCGGTTATCGAGTCGTGTTTCCAAACTCTGACAATCTCTAAAATTTTCTAAAACTTTACAATCTCTCATAGAAGTTATACACACTTTAGACACATATCTAATACGTAGTGATCGTCGCATCTGACAATCGTTCTTAACCTTCGACAATCTCTTGTATCTCTTGAAATTTCCGCCTCTGGAAGGCACATTAGCAAGTAAAAAGATAGTTCGTAAGGCAGATTAGAAACACACAGTTCAATTACGTAGATGCATTCCAGTTAATCGAAGACAGTAGCTGTCCTCAAGCGCGACTGTTCGCGAAGTCTGCAAATCAATCTCCGCAACTCGCGACCATTCACGTCACCACGTATTTCCGACCGGGTCCAATCTTCTGTCCCCCCTTTATACCGCCACCGCCGCCGCTAGGTGTCGCCGCCGTCGCCTCGCCGCCCTCCGTAGTCAGCCAGCCGCCGCCACCACCTCAGCCTCAGTTCGGTTCGAATCCTTCCCTACCGCCGGCCCCTCAACCCTACCCGACGCATCAATTTGCGACCCCGCTGTACCCTCCCAGTTGCAACTCGACCCCCCCTTCAACCCCCTGTTGCAACGCCGCTCAACAGTTGTGCTACTGCGGTCACTGTAGCTACCAACCGCCGCCGAGCATTCCACCGACCCTGATTCTCAGCCGCTTTACCGAGATCAATCTCGGCCCGCAACAGCACTTCGGCAATCCAAACCAGCAGCCCACCGGCACCACCATCGGATCGCTAAGCGGAAGCGAGCCCAGTCTCAACATTCCCACCGGCAAAGAAATCATGGTAAGATTGTTGACACACGACACCCTGATTCCACCACCATCACCACACCACTACCACCATCATCAGTTCTCGCAACCGCCACCGCCGCTGGTTGCTCCGGTCTACGACGGCTGCTACTACGGCTACTACCATCACCCATCGGCGATCATTGGAGGGACAGCCGCCGCCGCAGCCCATCTGCAGGAGTCGACCATATCCTCCTCGTCGACGGCTGCCGCCACTTTCAGTCCATTCACTACTTCTACTACTCCTTCTTCTAATACTGTTGCCGTTGTCGCCGCCGCCGCCACCGATGCCGCTAGCACTTACTCTCACTACTTCGCTAGTACTACTTCTTCCGCTACCACTACCACTAATAGCACCTCTTGTTCCAACAAGGTACCTATCTCAGCTGCCACTGCTGCTACTATTACTACTACTACTGCTACTACTTTTTAATCGCTACTATCGAATACTGAACTGTTTTACCAATAGCTGCCGAGATCCGTTTTTCTTTTTTCCAGGTGTCGATAAATTCAATCACAACATGAACTAAAACGCGAACATTCAAACTCAGTAAATTTTGTCTGAACTTCAGTTGAATCCATCAAAATGTATTCTGTACCAAATGAAAGATTTTGCTAAAAAAATCTATACATATATTTAATATTTAATATTGTGCTGACCGAAGTTTAGTCACATTGTTATATTTTTTTCGTTTCCCATGACTTAAGTTTCTTTAAATTTCGGTGATGATTATCTAAATTTCGACTATGTGTCAACTCTGGCAATTTTTTCCAGCTCAACAAAAATTTACTTCATTTCTTTGCAATACTATCCTAATTCCAACATGATTGAAGCTGCGAATTAGAGTGACAGTAACATATTTCATCCTATTTTTTGTTTATTCCGACACACATTGGAATGGAATTCCGAATTCTCAATAAAAAAAAAATGGAATTCAAAATTGAATTTGCCCGACAAAAAATCTTTTTTTTTTTGGTTTTATTGAATCCAATTTTTACCTTTAAATAATTTTTCAACGTTACTGGGGATGATCACATTTCCACAATAAATAAATTGATAGAGCCAAAAAACTCGGCAAACAATTGGTAAGTCATTATCGCCAAATTGCTATCAAGTTCTTGTTCTTCTTTGGATTTTGCTTGAATTCTAGGAGGTTTGAATGAAATATAATTATATTAATATAATTTTTTAGAACGTGTTAGAATTCAGGAAAGCTCAGAAATTCTAAATATACCATACTTCAAAAATAGAAAAAGTGTCCTTCTCAATTAGTAGCAAAGATCTAACTAATATCGCTGCAAAATCCGCCAATGATCTGAGGACTTTTTAAGTATTTCAGGATGAAGGATTTTTAACAAAAAAATACGAACCGCCTCATAAGCATATAATTTTCTTTCATGTTTAATCGAAGAATAATTATTAAATAATAAGAATAATAATTAATAATAAGAATAAATAATTATTATTCTGCCAGCAGTTTTTGTTCATCCAACAAATTGGAAATATAATAAAAAGGAAATATTTTTGGAACTGTTTTTCATAGAAATCCTTATTTGTTACTGTTTATGGAGACACAAACAAAAATTTCAGAAAATTCCATTCGACTTTGTAGTACTTTTGGAAATTGAAAATCACTCCAAGGCATCAAGTGAAATCCATCTGAATTTAAGAAAGCTTCTCAGAGTTTCTGGATGAAACTTTAATCCGCTTATAGAATCTTTGGAACATTTTTAATTTTACAGGCGATTTGCTGTTAAACCTTCAGCACTCACCCTTATCCGATTTACTTGCAACAAGTTGCATACGGCGGAGTATCCTGCCCATTATTGTTGTTTTTTAAGAGGAATAGCAAAACAAGTCGATCGGTAGCTTGCTCTGAAATCTTGTGGAGAATTCGCAGAGTTTCCGTTAAACATCCGTTTCATGCCAGGAATTTGTTGATTTCCCGACAAAACTTTGCTTATTCTCCCGCATCAAGAATAAGCATAAATCTCTTCATTCCCGTTACGAATTCATAGAACTCTCGTAAGGCATTCACAACATTTTCTTAAAGAACTCGGAGGGATTTTCCATCAGGAATTCGGCAGACTTGTCCCCATTTATTTATTTATTATTATACTAAGGCCGGAGTGGCCTGTGCTGCACATACAAGTCTTCTCCATTCAGCTCGGTCCATGGCTGCACTTTGCCAACCACGCAGTCTGCGGAGGGTCGGCAAATCGTCCTTGACTTTTCTTCAATTGTTACTAAATTTCTACCAGGAACTCGTAAATATTATCATTGTGAATTCTGCAAGAATTTGGCAGGATTCTCATCAGGAAATCCTCATAAGAAATTAGGCAAAACTTCCATTAAGAATTGAGGTGAATAACAATCAGAAATTCGGCAGGATTCCAAGACGAATTTTGAAAAATATCCATCAGGATTTTGGTAGAGCTCTCATTAGGGAATTCTCAGAATATTCGTTATGGGTTCATAATTTAAAAAACGCAGAATTTACATCAGGAATTTGACAGATTTTCTGAAGAAATTTGGCAGACTTCCATAAAAAATTCGGCAAAATTCCAATCAGGAATTCGGCAAAATTTCCATGTGTTTCATGAAGCTCCAGAAATTATACACAATTTACAGCGCTGTTTAGATTTTATGAAACTGATTGGACAAATTCAGAATGGTAATGTTTTTCATATAAGTATAAGTATAAGTAAGGGTAAACAATGGATTGCTTGGTCATTGTTTTCAAAATTTTTGACGGTGGTTCTTATAAATTTTGTTGCGAAAATCACGGATGCCGCACGCAAGCACGCTGCTTATTATCAACTCTGTACACTCGTTTGAGCGATAGAGGGATGCTTTTTATTTTAATCGACCTTCTTCTATATTTAATTCTGCTCCATAGCGACTCTCACTACTCCAGACTGCTCATTCCAACTATTCGTTATCTAGTTCTTAGTACTGTCAGAGCTATTTTTTCGTTTCAAAACTTTTCTATCTTTCCGAGATTCAAGAATTTCTTTTTTTGCACGTGCTGTGCTCAGGCAGAAATTGAGACTCTAACTTCTGCATATCTCTCTGTTCCAATATGAACTGTCCAGAGATAATGATGCCATTCTTCACATCGTGAACAACACACCATACTGACCGATTTTTTTTTTACAACTCATAGACCTTACAGTCACTTCTGTCAGCCCCTGCATCCTTTTGTAAACAAGTTTTTTAGGCTTTGTTGGGTTGAACGTCTTTTCAGAGTCATTTTATCAGTTCAAATTGAGTTCCTAAAGAATCTGATCCTTTCTGAATAACCAACGAATTTGAAATTATAGCTCTTCAAGTTTTTGTAAAACAATGTGAAAGAAAAGCATAATAAAGCTTGAATTATTTAATATTGGGACGTAACAAAAAAAAACTGATTTCGGAGCCATATTTTTGAAATAAAAATGTTAGGTACTGAAAATGAAGGTTATTTATTGATCTTTAAAGAAAAAATAGCGAAAAAATTATTCCGATTTCGTTTTAATGAAATCTCGAGCTTTTCTTCGAACACCATTCATTATTTTTGGACACTCTGTGGGATTACCTGAGGGGCCTTATTTCCACCATCTCTTCATCTCTTTCGCATCCTTAGACACCTTTCCACTCTCTTTCAACTTCTGCATGACAATTGCCCAATATTTCTGAATTGGGCGAAACTAAGCGCAGTTGGGTGGATTGACGTCCTTTTCGAAGAAATCCACCCCGTTATCTCGATAATAATGACAGCTTGCCAAATCATGCCAAAACTTTACAGGTCCTCTGTGGGATTTAATGTACGGAAGAATACGCTTTTGTAGACACTTCTGCTTGGGAATTCATAGTCTTGTTTGTCACGGAAACTTGGTATTTTTGTCCGAAGCAGCAAATACCTTGCCAGAACATTAGCTTTCTTGTGAATTTATCGAAAAAAGCTTGCTCGGGACATCACCTCGTCCAGTAGCTTTATGAAACTTTTGTCCGGGAAGCTGCACAAAATCAAAGTCCAACAATTTTGCGATTCTTTAACCTGACCACGTCGTATTTTCGAAGCCGATGTCCAAAGTTAACTTTCGATTCGCAGCTTCCATTGCGTATAACCTCTTTCAAACAAAATGAATCGCGACGAAATTTTAAGTACCTAAAGAGGAGACATTTCACAACAAACTGCTGTCAAAACATTCCAGTTCCGACCACTACGAGCGCTACAGTGCCTCCCAATATTAAATGACTCAAGCTTTATGACATAACGCACTAGAAAGTGTGCTTCATTGATCAACTTTTTGTTTTACGTGCGACTCAGAGCCATCTGAGGACCTACTTAGAACACATCATTGGCAAAGCTTAATTTCAAATTACATTTAAAATATGCCAAGATTTGTGTAGAAAGTGATAAACTCGATTTTATAATTTTTCAGCTTGCTTATAGCCCTTATCGTGTATTGTTCTTGATAGTTTTGCGACCATTTCACTTCTATGCGGTAATTCCAATTATTTTTTTTTTCGTGAAGTACCTTAGCCGAAAGCAATTCCGAAAGCAAAAAAAATCCTGAAATCTGTTAAGAACTACTAATTTCGGATTTGACTTTTCCCCTATTCCGTTATAAAAGTGATGGCAGTTTGTTTTTTCGACAGTTTCATAATTTTATTTTGTGATGTCTGTATGTGTGTATTTGCATTAAATTTTGTATATATTGTAGCATTATCCGATTTGCTCGCAATAGCCTTTCGACGGGGAATCCTGTCCCATTGTTCGTCGGCAATCGGTCTAATCGGCACCTAGGATTCTTTCCACGCCAGTTCAAGATTTTCCTATTTTCACGTAACAGATAGTCCACACTGATCGTGAACGGACACCTAATTCTTTTTTTTGCCATTCGAGCATTATGTATGCATTATCTATACCACCTCTCGACGAAGAGTTTGTGAAGGACATATGTTGCACTTTATAACTTATAGCATGTGTATCACGCAACCACTTAGCAGCACTTAAAAATATTATAATCTGCAAAATTCAAAATCAACGAATTAAAAATTTGCAAAAAAAAACGTGACAGCGAAAACAAAACACGTCCATTCGGCACGACTACGATCCTTCACCGTATTTTCCCAAGGGTACCCATAAAAAAGCATTTTTTTGCAGAAAAAAAAGCCATAATGTGCTTAAGTAAAACAAAACTTTGATTAATAGAACTAGTCTCCCTTCTTTTCCTGTCATAAAATCATCTTATCTCTTAAGAAAAGAATGCTAAAATGCTTTCACTGCTAAAGAAAACAAATAACAATTTCGTTCTTCATTCCCTTGTTTGCTATAGGATGAAAATGGGTTCTGTGGGACAGAAAAAACGGAACCTTACGCTTATATGGTTTTTGTTTCTTGTCCAACGTAGTTTATCTTTATGGCTAGTGAGATGCCAGGTGACTCCATGTGACATTTTTGGTGTGAGGGATAGGAGGCATGTATGAAATTGGTTTCTATACTCATGTCGTTCTAAAACACTTCGACTTGATCAAATCGAACTAAAATCGATCATATATACTATTAATCAGCTGCTGTGTATACGCAGAATATTAAATTCTAATGACTTCATTTTATGCATAGCTTTATCACGATTGGTAAAGTTAATAGATCGCGAAAAATACCACTGTTTTATGTTCACAGTGTGTTTGTAGAAAAATACCTTTCATATAAAATTTCTTGTATTTCCGTGAAAGTCTACAAAGGCATAGATCCTTGTAGAACAATACTTCTGAAATATTTTAACCAATCAAATATTCTTAATAAGTAGCTGTGTATATGCAGGACAACACGTTCAAAAAAGCTATCGTATTGATTGGGGCTTCCCATGACACGTTTTAGATTGTTTTTTTATGGCAGTTCAACTTTTGTTCGGTTGTTTTTCACGGATCTGTCGATTTTTTTTAAATTTATTACATTCATTACAAACCAATATAATTTAAAAAAAACACGTAAACTAAAAATATCAATGTTTTTAAAATGGAAATTGGCTGCTTTGTACAAAATATATCGAAACCTGGAAGAGGTTCAAATTAAAAAAATATATATTTTACAAAAAAAAAAAAAGATTTATAGTTTGACCTTTTTAATAAAATTTAAAAAAAAATCCGTCATAATAAGGTCTGAAGCCACGAACATTGAATAAGTTGGAACGCATTAGAATGCAATTTTCAAACAATCTCACTCTTCCAGTATGCATGAAAAAATGATTTTCTGATATGTCGATCAAATATTTATTGAGATTTCTTTTACCATCAAAACTACGAAGTGATGACCAGTGTTAAAAAAAAAACCCAGATTAATCCACCTAGCGGCGATGATGCCTTTCTCGTGCATCGTAAAATGTACTGAAAAAATCACATGGGAAAGGTCAAAAAAGCACTTTAGGGGGATAGATCGCATATTTACATCATTTTGCATGTTTTTGTATTAATTACTATGCATTCCTACCATTCTTGAAAAAATTTTTTTTTTTCGATTTTGAAATTTTTTTTCCAAGGGGGGACCCTTGGGAAAAAACAATGATTTTTCAAAAATTCCGAAATGCAATGTCCGATCAGGCCAATTTTCAATAGCAAACAATGGGACCGCATTCCCCGTCGAATGCAACTTGTTGCGAGTAAAACGGGTAATGCTAAGTTCCAAAAAGTGTGTCTACAAAATTTGTACACATACACACATACATACACACACACATACATACACACACACATACATACATACACACAAACAGACATCACCTCAATTCGTCGAGCTGAGTCGATTGGTATATAACACTATGGGTCTCCGAGCCTTCTATCAAAAGTTTGGTTTTGGAGTGAAATTATAGCCTTTACGTATACTTAGTATACGAGAAAGGCAAAAACATTCACAATCATTTAGCCTTTCCACGCGAACAAACTCGTTTGGGGATATGAAGGAATGCATCACGTCTAAGTTATTCATGCCAAAACGCATCGTTTCTCTCATTTACCAAGAAATCATTTCGCTCCAGAAGTAAAACGTCTTGTATTTTGGGGTAGTTTATTGTTCTCAAACGCAGGAGTATCCATTGTTCTATTGCAACGAAACGTCAATTCACTGATTTTAACGAAGGGAACTAAGGAAAACCTGCGATGATGCAAATGGATGTTTCAATGGAGCCATCAGCTTTTAGGCACTGAGAATGATTTGAATCGTTCACGAGTTTTGAAATTTCGAGTTTTTCCCAACACTGGGCTATTGTGTCAGCTATTTAGGACTCTATCACCGTTGTCCTTGGAGAGAAAATGAATCTAAGGGACAATTTCTTCACCTCCGCTTAACTCTTATTCGGTGATAACCCATACGCTTTAACATGATTTAGGGACTCAACGAAGGTGACGCAATCGGTCCTAGGAATCCTTACATTACTTCTGATGTGATTCTCGATTTTCTGAACATCTAAGAGCAGATTCGGTGGCGTCGCGTTACTTCACATTTTATCTGTTATCCGATATTTTTCACCCTAAATAAGAAATTAAACCATCAGAGCGGATCGTGCCAATCCACGTCACGTCACGTCACGTTTTCGACCCGATTTTGTCACCCCAAAAAAAATTTTCATTCTTTTTATTTTCGTAAATAATACCAAAAATAACATTGATTTTCATGAAATATCTTTCATCGCCTGTAGGTTATTACGAACGACTTCTGAGTACCTGGAAAATATTCTGTAAGCAATTTCGACAAGAAATAACGGGTACCGTTCACGCACTTGGTCTTTCCAATGCATAAAATGATTCATATTGGAACGAATGGAATGAATGAATTAAAAAAAATGAAAATATTTTTTTTCCAATTTTGTCACATACCCTGTTTTATCACCCCAAAATTCACCAGGGGGGTGATAAAATCGGGATATTACTGTATTTCCATTTATTTACGTGCATGAATTCAGCAAATTAGATGACCTTTGAGAGAGCCTCCAGACACTTAAAACATCGGTAGTTTTGAAAAATAATTTGAAAGGCGTGGCAAAATAGTGCAAAATTTCCATAAACAATTGAAAATGTTTCACAAAACAAAAACAAATTAAGCAAAAATTGCAATTATAAAAGAAGAATTTTCCATAAACAAGTAAAAATGTCCCTCGAAAAAAAATACAAAATTTCCATAAATAATTCGATATCAGCAATAACCTATTGAAATTTTTTCACAAATATTTAAATATTGTTTTGCATAAAATATATAAATATCAAAAATATTTTTTTGCATAAAAAATTTAAAAAAATCCACAAATAATCAATAAAGAGAAATAAAAAAATATGAATATTTCCATAAAGAAATATGGAAAAGCAATATTTTTTTATTGCTCTTTTATTGATTGTTTTGTAGAATTTTTTTGATTTTTTATGGAAAATATAATTTTTTTATTGTTTATAGTTAATATTGATTTATTCATGGAAATATTGTATTTTTTTCCGTGGAACATTTTGATTTCTTTATGGAAAACTCTTCTTTTATAATTGCAATTTTAGTTTTAAGAAGTGCTCATTTATTTCTGTTTTGTGGAAAATTCTTAATTGTTCATGTAAACTTTGCATTATTTGTGGAAATTTTATATTTATTTATTGCTCACGCATAAAAAAGCGTTCCCGAGTTCGTGAACCAGCAATAATACATCGTGATTTAATTCATGGATTCGGGAACACCAGTCACGTTTTCCAGAACATTCCAGAAAACGTGACTGTATACCCGAATCCGTGACTGTTTTTCCCGAAAAAATAAACCGCGAACTCGTTAGTTCACGAATTCATGAACGCTTTTTTTTTTGCGTGTACCCTGATTTCTTTATTGACAATTTCCTATTTTTTATGGAATATTTCTAATTCTTCATGGAAATTTTATTTTGCTGCCTGGCAAAATTGATACCAAACTTCAGCATTTTGCAAGACGAGAAGAATTTTTAAATTCAATTATGGTTCTGGAGATGTTGACCACCTTGGGAATAGTTCCGTGGCAGCAAAATTAACTACTTTGAAAAAATTGCAACATGGGTATCAAACTTCAGCATTTTGCAATACAAGAAGCATTGTGATATCCAATTATAATTCGGGGATATTGGCCACCCAAGAGACAGCTCAGAGGTCCTTGGAAAAGTCTCCAGATGCTTAGCTTAGCTTGATTGACTGTATACATCGTAGTTGCTAGTCTTGAACGAGAAACAATAAATTTGCACAGCTCCCCGAATGAATAGCTGTCTTGGGATTGAAAAACATTCTCACTGTACATGATTTGGAGTTTCAATTATTTAATACCAATAACGATGCCGGCCACGTCCTCACAGTCAATTTATGATTAGGGAAGCAAAATTAGTTCAACACTCATTGCTACAAGAGACCAAGGAATCCTCTGCATCGCCGTGAGTGCCACAAATTATTCAAAACTGAATTTCAACTTTCAAAAAAAAAATGCTTTGTCAAATTATTATTTTCTTATTTCCTACGTCCTTCGAAGACTAGCAGAACAACAGAAATATTGAATATTTCAGGGTAACATCCGCGTAGGAAAAAAAATCTGCAAGAAATCCCAAACAAATCCGGAAAGAGTCTCTGGAGGGGATCCTGGAAAAACTGGATAAACTACTGGGAGAATGTGGTTGGGTTTCGACTGTGAATTTTATAGTTCGATTTTAGGATTGGCTATCAGTCATGAATAATAGCTTTGACAATTTTAATTCATCGCCGACGTTTCTATCCAGGGATGGGATCTTCGTCAGGGTTTGTGGTTTTATTGGATTATAAATTTAACTTACTCAAACTTTAATCTTTTTACAAATTTACTTGATGGCAGTCAATTTGTTAATTATCGCTATATTCAAACGGGTGTTTGGCCCTGAAGAAGATTCCATCGCTGAATCGAAACGTCCGCGATGAATTAAAATTGTCAACGCTATTATTCATGACTGATAGTCAATCCGTAAAATCGAACTACTGGGAGAAATTCTGAAGAAATTCCTCGAGGAGTCTAGGGAGGAATGCCTAACTCCCTAGAAAGAAATCCACCAGCACCTTTTTTGAGTGGCACTTCCTCAGATTATGGTACTCATTGAGCTTTATTTATGTCGTTGAAAAATCAGGCCCTTGTCAAATCGTGAATAATTTGAATCTTGATTTCCGATAAATCATGTAGAATTTGATCAGATAATATAGAGTTATATTGAATCCGAAAAAAAGTTGAGCTTCATCCGTGAATATTTATTATTTTTATCTTTCAAATTGGCGAGCGGCTTAGACTGGCAACAAATTGTATTTTTCCCTAGTTATCTTCCAGTTACTTATCCCCTGATGCCTACGAAGGTGCTCTCGGGTTGGAAACCGTTGCTATTAAAACTCCAGTAGTAGTTCAAAATCAGTATGTTCTGGGAAGTCTTCTGAAGATGATATTCGTATAAAAAAAATACTCGGAAAACCTAATGCTCCCAGAGAAATTCCCAGAGAAAATCCTGGAGGAATTTCCGAAAGAAATTGATAGATATGAAGAGGATTATCTGATTATCTGAATTCTCGGAGGAATTATCAACGCAATTGCTGTAGGAATCCTTGACATAATTTGCGAATTATATTCTGGAGTCATGCTTGGATGAAAAAATCGGATAATTACCGTAAGGATTCCAAGAGGATTCCCCGAATGAATTAAAAAAATAGAGGAATTATAAAAGCGATCTCCGTAGTTTTAGAAAAGTAGAGCGTTTGGGCATGTTTTTATGAGCATTACTCATATTATCCATCATTCGAATTGCCGTGGTGAGAGTTCCCACTGGCGACGAACATTCTAATAGGCGTCTGTCAGTCACGCATTTGGACAATCAACTTAAAACAAACACGATGTTCCGCATACCAACATATAATGTGGCAGGTTGAACTGTGAGCGTTTTTTTATTCGCATTCTCTCAGATATAAAAACGAATTCAACTCGGTTTTATATATTTTTCGTTAAATTCTATTGAATCTGCTGCTTAAACATGCTTTCTAAGATGTGCCTTCGTTAATGAACAAAATTCTTAAGTTGTTTGAATTTGTTGGCAATAAAGGGGAGTCATGTTTCTTCGCACCTGTTCTGATTAATAACGGAGTAGCAACCATTGATATGAACAGTTAGTCTATGCTGAGCTATGCTTCGCGTAATGGTAAGAGTCTAGACACAAGATCTGGTCAACCCAACAGGATCCACTTCGAATAGTAGGTTGTGAAATCTTACCGCAACTACAAATAGCCTGCCAGATTATAACCTTCTTACTAAATGTTTGCGTTACTGTACTGCTTGCCCTCCTCGCACCGAATAACATTGGGGCCTGGGCAAGGATTTATAGTTGAATTTTGCGTAGGGTTTCATCATTCGTAATTATACAATTAACGAGTAAACGAACGCAATTATGCAGTTCGAATTCTCAACCAACATTCTGTCATTTAGCTCTCTCACTCTGGGTCTGATCGATGCTTTTTGATTCGGCTGCTTCTGCTTCTCATAGGATCGAAAATTCTAAAGTTATTTAGCACGTAAAGACGTTTAAGTTCGTAAATCAAAGGGAGGGTGGGCATAATACCTATAAGAATGGGCATGAACTTGATGAACGTACATTTCATAGTTCCTAGTCCGTGATGTACCAGAAGAAACGTAATTGATTGGGGAATCAATAGATGGAGCATGGGAGTTGCATTCCAACAGTCAGAGAGCGGTCAACGATCAATTATGGCGCTGGGCACGGTCTTACGGTCATCTGGAATGGGGAGGAAATCATGATGCAGTCACTCGCTCACTGCAAGCCGATTATACCTCTGCACTTGCCACGAGTTCGAATTTGGTTCTATATGGCAGAGGTTCGTCTTGGTTAACGGGTTGCCAATGTGATAGGATTAAATTGATTATCACCTTTACTCTTGTTTACGTACAACTGTACATAATGAATAAATAAATGTTGTTGCAGTGTACTTGCACATCTTGAAGTATTTCTCACATGAAGTTAGTGTAGCTTTCATAGAGCTTTATATTGTATTCCCTTTACTTGTTTTAATAGTTAGTCTTAGAGTCTGGACCAATTTAAAAAATCCTTCAAAGACAACCACTTGGGCGACTTAGAATATATGTACAATCTAAATTCTAGACCAATACACAATTTTCTAGTTTGAATTCTCTAGGTTTGTGCCATGATAAAATACACATAAATAGACTGCTGTGTACCTGCACATGTTAGTAAACTATTGATTTGAATTTTTGAAATGTGGTAACTCAAATATGATCGATATGATTCCACTAGTAAAATCAATTACTGCTTATTCGTGGCCACGCATTCCTCGTGTGAAAAATGGTTTTGTGTGCCCCGAGGTGGCTATAGGTGGCTCGCCCAGGTAATCTTTCGGTATATTTTCGCTTCGTCTTTGCAAAATGAGAATCAAACATCAACATTTTTCCGATTCAAAGTATTTTATGACTTCTAATTATAGTTCTGAATATGTTACCCAAGTTTGCACAACAAATCATTGATTTTCACAAAAACGAACTATGCCAAAAGAAGTATCAAACTCCAGCTTACCGCATCCCAGGGACCGTTCTGAGTTCTTTTTCAGGAAATTCCAGAGGGATCCAAATTATCCATGTTTCAAAATTTCATGGTTATCAAATTTGAGCATTTTGCAAGACAAGTAAAACTATGATATTCAATTACGATTATGAAAATATTGGTCTCTCTAGGAACACTTCCGTGGCCCTTTGATGGAGCTTTGGTTTTGATGTTTTCGAATAAAATAAAAATAAAAATAAACAAATTAAATAGAATAACTTTTCAAAAGGGCCCAAGTAACATGTTTTTCATGAATTAATTTGAATACTGCAATCATCACACCATTTTGAAATCTTTTGATTGCAGTGCTCAGATTAACACATGAAAAAAATGTTACTTAGGTCCTTTTAAACAGTTGTTCGAGATTTTTTTTTAACTCGGAAATATTTTGTTTGTTTTTCAACTTTTAGTCATCTGATGTTTTTATTCCTGGAAGTTCAATTGAAATTTAAGAAATCCAAATCGATATCAACTAGGTTTCCGTTTCTAAGAAACTGAAACATTCGAGAATCAGAATTGGAATTTAAATAGTGAACCTGAATTTAAAAACCCAGATTAATCCACCTAGCGTTGGTGATGCCTTTCTCGCATTTAGTTAAGACACCAACCTTATATGGGGTTTATATGGTCCGATGTACCATTGGCTTCATAACTTCGAAACGCAATAGACGATCGTTATAAAATTCAATAGTGATCAACAAGGCTTTGTCCCCTGTCGAATGAAACTTGTTGCGAGAAAATCGGTTAAGGATTACTATACGAAAAGTTGTCTAATGTTTTTCATAGCTTTTGTGCACACACATACACACACACACATACACACGGACAGACAGACATGTGCTCAGCTCGTCGAGCTGAGTCGCTTGGTATATAATACTATGGGTCTCAGAAGCTTCTATAAAAAGTTCGTTTTCGGAGTGAAATGATAGCCTTTCGGTACAACTTAGTTGTACAAGAAAGGCAAAAAAATACTGTGGCATGATGTTTTACTAAAAGTTGAATGAACCACCAAAGCACGTGATTCACACTGGGAACTTCGAAAAGATTTTTTTCCTGTTTAATGTGTTAAGTATTTAATTGTGCTTGGCTTTCCTCTTTATCGCTGTTTACGACAGTTAATTAAAAAACGAATAAATTATCGGAAAATAACGCCGATAAAAATTGTGATTCATCCTTCATTTTTTTTTTTTTAATCTCATTTTGAGGGAGCAGTAATTTTATGAAATTCCGTTTTATACTTTTCCGGTGATAGTTTGTAAGGTTAAAAAAACACGAGTATTGAAAAAATTGCCCAGATGTACATATGTCTTTTTAATTGCCTATCGAAGAGAAAAAATTTCGTTCTAAATTTAAAGGCGGCTGAGACTCCTAGCAACAACTATCAAAACCCCATCCACCTTGGATATCTAACAACAGTGGAGTAACGCTGTACTGAGGTCGACACCGACGGTTTTGGGCGTTCAGGAAGATTAAGTCGGCGCCGGGCAACGTACATCAGTGTGACATACTCAACTCGAATCTTATGGAAAGAGCTGGCGGCGCCATTCCTCCAGGATTTTCTTCAAAACATGCTCTTGAAATGATTCCAGAAATTCTCTTTAAAATTCCTTCAGGAATTTCTTCTGAGCTCTTTTCAGGAATTCCATCGGAACTTCCTCTTCGAATTCCTTAATAATTTCTTCAGTATTTTTTTCCGGATATTTCTTAATAAATTCCTCCGAAAACTTTCTAAGGAACTCGATCAAGAATTCCTCCTTAAAGAATACTTTTTTTTGAATTTCTTTTCAAAGTTTTAACAAAATCCTCGGAAATTCCTTAAGAATATTCAAACTACTTCCAATTTAACATTCTTAAATTTCTTCATGCATTGCTTTGGAAATTCCTTCAAAAAGTATTCTAGAAATTACTTGAAAAATTCCTACAGATATTCCTTCCAAAATTAAAATAAGCGTATCAAAGAATCCCTTCGAAATTTCCCTTAGAAATTTTTTAGTAATTCCTTCAGAAAAATCGTAAAAAAAATCCTTAACGTATTCTTCAGAAAATTTATTTGAGAGTTTCTTCGGAAATTCCTTCCGAAATTTCTACGAAAATTCCTTCAGGAGTTCCTTCGAAAATTCCTTTTGGAATTCCATTTAATATCTTTAGAGATTCATTTAAGAGCTTCTTGGCAAATTTCTTTGAGAATTTATTCAGAAACATTTTTTAAGAATTTCTTCAAGATTTTTTAATAAATTCCTATGGAAATATTTTTGGAAATTCTTTCGGAAATTTATTTGGGAACACCTACCAAATTTTTTTTATGAATTCCTCCGGAAATTGATTTGGGAAATCCTTCGGAGTTTTATTTTGAACTTCTTCAGATTCCTTTTCGAATTCCATTCAAAATCTTTAGAAATTCCTTTAGGAACTTCTTTGCAAATTTCTTTGAGAATTTATTCAGGAACTTTTTAAAGAATTTCTTCGAGATTTCTTAATAAATTCCTATGGAAATATTTTTGGAAATTCTTTCGGAAATTTATTTGGGAACACCTACCAAAATTGTTTTATGAATTCCTCCGGAAATTGATTTAGGAAATCCTTCGGAGTTTTATTTTGAACTTCTCCAGATTCCTTTTCGATTTCCATTTAAAATCTTTAGAAATTCCTTCAGGAACTTCTTTGCTAATTTCTTTGAGAATTTATTTATTATTCAGATTTTTTTAAAAGAATTTCTTCAAAATTCCTAATAAATTCCTATGGAAATATTTTTGGAAATTCTTTCGGAAATTTATTTGGGAACACCTACCAAAATTGTTTTATGAATCCTCCGGAAATTGATTTAGAAATCCCTCGGAATTTTATTTTGAACTTCTCCAGATTCCTTTTCGAATTCCATTTAAAATCTTCAGAAATTCCTTTAGGAACTTCTTTTCAAATTTCTTTGAGAAGTTATTCAGAAACTTTTTTAAGAATTTCTTCAAGATTTCTTAATATATTCCTATGTAAATATTTTTGGAAATTCTTTCGGAAATTTATTTGGGAACACCTACCAAAATTGTTTTATGAATTCCTCCGGAAATTGATTTAGGAAATCCTTCGGAGTTTAATTTTGAACTTCTCCAGATTTTTTCTGAGAACTCCTTCGGAAATCCCTTGAGGGATTACAATAGAATTTCATTTGGCAGTTCTTTAAGAAATTCCTAAAATTAATTCCTCCATGTATTCCTTTGAAATGACTCCAGCAGTGTTGGTAAAATTATTCACAAAACTCAATCATCGAGCATCGTTTTATCATCATCGTTTATCCATTGTTAAATGGATGATTCAATTCAGTCATGAGTTTTTAGGTACTGAGTTGGATGCGTTTCAAATCACGCTTGATTTGAATCGTCCATGAGTTTTTCCCAACACTGATTAGCGTTAGCATTAGCATTAGCTTTGGGCAATTCGCACAAATTCGTAGGTGGTACAAGCCATGACTATTGTATGGGAGTAGCATTATTTTCATCCGTTACCTCAGATATTGATTTGGGACTAATCACTATCTCTTAGATGGAAGCATTGCACTTTCCAATAGTCGAGATCTGTCCTGGCCACGTCCTTGCGAATGCTGAGGAAGGGGAAGGATGGTTAGTTGGACACCTACTTAAGAAAGATGCAGAGAACTCTACGACCTCTCATAGGTGCCACGGGAGGATTTGGGATTGTGTGGGAGGTTATATAACAGAAATAACTAAGATAGAAATACAAAGTAGGAAAGGGACGAGCCTGAAATTGAACCAACGACCTCCTGCTTATAAAACAGAAGCAGCAGCCACTAGACCAACGAGCTCTTCATGATTTTTTCCCAACACTGATCTCCATTTATTTCTTTTGAAATTCTAGAAAGAAATCCTGAGATTCTTTTTCGAAATTTCTTCCTCCTTTCAACGATCTTTTCAGCAACTCTTTTAAAAATGTATTTAAGAATTCCTTTGAAAATTTCTTTAGGAATTTGTTTTGGAATTTATTTGGATATTCCTTCAGAAGTTTCTTTAGATTTTCCTTCCTTCTTCAAAATTCTCTTTAAAAAATCCTTTGGATATTCCGTTGGTAATTTCTTCGAAAATTCCACAAATTCTTCTGGAACTCCTTCGAAAATTTATTATGAAATTACTTCGGCAATTCATTTTGAAATTGCATCAAAAACTTTTTTTTTTCCTGAAAGAATTTGAAACCAAATTCCCGAAGTGAAAACAATAAGGGAACTTTGTATGGTTTAGGAATTTTCGAAGTATGTAAATTTTGTTGATTGTTCTTATATTTTTATTTGATGAAATCCTGATCTAGTATGCAAAATTGTAAAATATGTTTTATTCCTCAAACTATCAATTATATCATCAATAGAAGGTAGAGGAAAATTATCACGAACCGTATCCTTATTAAGTTTTCTATAATCTACGCACATTCCAATATCATTATTTTTCTTTGGAATTAATACAATAGGACTTGCGAAAGGTGAATTGCTTTCCTTTATTATTCCAGTACTCAAAAGTTCTTTTATTTTAATTTCATCTTCCTTTTTCTGATCAAAAGATAAATCTACGCGGCTTGTATTGAAAGGGATCTCTTTTTTTAAAATAATCTCCAATGGTTTATTAAAATATAAATAACTTTCACAACAAATGTTCAAAAATTCTAGATAATGCTTCCACAATGTCGGGAAGCCCAAACATATTGCATTTCAAAGACGTTTTCGAATTCTGTAGGTAGCGGTATTGAAATGGTTACTTCGAGGACTTGATGATGCAAGTTTGATCGATTCGGTTCACAGAATTGAGTTTTCATTTGTATTATAAATAGTGTTCATCATTTTTATTTTTTTCCAATATAATCTGAACAGTAATTATTTTCAAATAAAATTTCTCTTACATTGGCAATTAGTGGCAATAGCCCTCTGGGCTTTTTCTATAATTAAAATAAAAGCAGTTGTTTTTTCCCTATTCCCAGTTACCAACAAAACCTCAACTATTAGCTCTCGTAGGATCAGACCGCACCGCAACCAGAGACCACCAACAACACCAGTGAAAATTACTACTGGGGGCGCACGACGCACCACAATTATAAACTCCTTTTTTGCCACCACCCCCTCCCAGGGATTAGGAATAAAGTACATATCTGATTTCCTCGAATCGAATGGCACACAATTGTAGGGTAATTCACCGATAATGGTGATAATTAGTGCTTCGTTTCAAGGAAGTTTGATCGATGTTCCCAGACACGCACACATATGGTCTGGAATTGCATTTGATTTGTTTTATCATTTGTTGCTGGTTTCTAAATCGCAATTATCAAAATTGTACGTACCTACAATAAAAGATTGTTTCATACTTTTTTTTTCTAATGTGAGATCCATATCGATAAAATCATCGAATAAAGCCATGTTATCCCCCATCGAATGTTTATTTATCCATTGAACCTGTGACCGTTTTTCCCGAGAATAGGCACAAAAATCGGCAACCCCGTCAGCTCGCTTTTAATTAAAACAACCCAATTGCGTGCATGGGCTCTGACCGGGAGGCAAACCCAATGTTGTCGATATTTATTAAATCATCTCGCTACCATCAACATTGTCCGGTGGTGGAGGAGGATGAGGGGAGGAGATTTGTTTACCTTTGAACCTGCCGCTTGTTGGTCTATTGGTTGATTGACTGGGGGTTGAACAAAATGTTTTTTGTTTCGTGTTGTTTCGATTTTTGTTTCGAAGCTATTGGCAAACAAACCACATCCCCCCTGTTGTTGGCGCTGTGCATATCGAATTAATCGAACTAATTCGCGGTGGAATGGATACACGAAGTGAACACAGGAACAATTACGCGCTCAGTTAATAAACATCGCGCTGCTCCCCTGCGAGTAGGATCGGTTCATTTATCCGTGAAAATTGCCAACAGAAAAAGGGCCACTGTGGCTGAATTGGCAGGATTCGAGAGGAAAAAAGAATACAAATCGACTTGATTCGTAGAATACTGAGTTTATATTTTTTTCACTACATGACATTTTTCAATCGGAAGAGGTGCAAATTTCCTTCCAACTGATTTAAAATTCGCAACCGCAAGTTGTATGCCAATTAGAATCTGATACAGTTCTTCTTCTTCTCTGGGTAAAGTGAGATCCGAACCTTCACCTTCCCCACCACTTGACTCGAGTTGTTGCATCTCGAGGAATGCAACCCATCGACCCTGCTTGGACGATAATTAATCAAATGATTCCTTTCACATATTGTTGAATGCATAAACTCTCCGGTAGACAAGGGCTGATTCTTCAGACTGCTACCGTCGTTGTCGTCGTCGTCGGCTGCGATGATCCGATCCGTAATCGAAACAGACCGCAAAATTCCCCACTTTTCCCGCATTTCCATCTCGCAGAAAAGGATCCCTCTGTTTCCATTCATCGGGGTTAGAGTTTCCGGCCCGAGGGTTACATTGCAGCAATTATCGTTAATTAAGAGATGGAGCTTCAGCTGTGGAACGCTTCGCATCCGTGCTCTGTTCTGGTGGTGGGGCCAAACCTTGGCGCAAGTGTGTTACAAGCACCCTTGAAGCCGCCCTGCTCCGATGGACTCGGTTATACACAGTCGATTAGATCTCCGGCTGGGCCCGGGGAGTGCAACTTTGTGTGTGCACCCAGGATTCGCATCGACACGCAACAAATTAGTGCATGATTGATAAATAATTAATTAAAATTGATTAGCGCATATTGATGAGATGCGTTGGCATCAATAGGGGAGAGGGTTTGCCGCCCGGGAAGACACAAGTTGAAGTTTTCAACTCAATCCAATACAATTCAAATGCTCATCCAAATTCACATTCAATTCCTAATTTAAATCTACTCCAATTTTATCCAATTTCCAATGATTAATGCAGGGAATCCAAATTATGGTGATTCGACAAAACCTTGGAAATATTCCAACTCTATCGACCGACTGCGATTGTGCAGTTATGAACCTCATCTAAATTTATCACATGAACCCCTGCTTTTACGACTATTCCACATACATTTTATTACATCACAACTCCAGGCTGTCGCCTTTGTTATTTTTCGTTATTCCAGCAAGCTCGTCCTGCACTTCTGAATCCGGTCTCCCTCAACCGGTCGGTTCAGGCAAACTTTACGGTCACAGAACCACTACAAGTGACTGCCCGTGACTACAACGGCAATGGTTCCCCTGTGGCATAATTAACGATGATGACACCGGGGTCCGGCTCGGCCTCACATGCTCGCGAGAACACCGGCTTCCGCTTAAAGCGCGACTCCTTGTCGTTAAAGTGTACTGTGGGACGAGCTCGAAAACAAATTCAATATATTTTAAAATCTTTTTCAAATGCACAGTTTGACTGTTCCTCCATGCATTTTGCTTTATAGGCTACTTAAATTCTAATTTATTTTGTCGAGAATTCGTCTTAAAATTTAATTACATTTTTGTAATATTTCAAATTTGTGTTAAAAGTACAGAGGTTTTTTTTTCTCAGATTTCGTTCCATTGTGCGCCACGAGTTTCGCGCACGCACAGAGCCCTTAAATTCTAAACAACAAACCATTAGGACTTGGGAGAACAATTTATCTCCGCCTGTGCGGTTGGGATCCACCCGCAAACGGCTGCAGAGCAGCGGGAGAGGGGACAAAAAAGATCAACAAACCGTAATTAGATGTGCTTACGAGGGCGGTTTGTCCCCCCGGTGGCGAATTTCGGTGTCATTAAAGAGGAAAAATGAGAAACGACGACGCCGGGTCCGACGACGTCGGGAAAGCTTAACAGAGAAAACACATCTGGCGTGCGTTGTGGTGTGACGAAGAGATGGAAGCGATTAGACGCGTTTCTGAGGGTTATCGTGGTGCGAGCTACCTGAACGGATGGACAGAGGCTTTTTTTCGGGTTGAAATTTGCGTTTTAAAGCAAATGTTTGAGCAAATGTGCTTTGCTACTTTAAAGTGGTTGGGATGAGAATATCATGAGTTGTAACGAAATTTTCTAAGGCTACATAGGACCAGAGACTGTACATTTTCCATATTGTACGAAAAATGACAAGTTCAACTAGCACATTTGCCACATGGGTTCGATGTGCAAAAAATCAATTATTTGGGGTTCAATTGGTTTACTCTGATTTGCCTATGAATCATGAAATTGACCAATGTGTGACTTCATACCCATCTCGGTTACACAAAAGTATAAAAATCTACCACCTGGGTTTGGTAGTTGACTGTTTGCATTAAAATATTCATTTCAATCGGTGTTATTTAGTTACTTTGTTATGGCTGCCCGCAAAACTCGCTGCATCAAGTCATGCCAACCTGGGGTAGGTAATTGTAATAATCGCCCTCCTTCTTCTGTCCCCTTCTTCTAATTCCACAGCTAATTATGGTTTTATAAGTTTGTGTGTTCATGTTTGGTTGGGTACTGCCTCAGGTACTACCCTCGAAATCACCATCCACAACACCGATCGGTCGAATTTCCCAAGTGGGAACAGAATCACCATCTCCCCGCCCCCAGCACAAAGTCCTCGCCCGGTCGGTGTGAAAACCTCAGCGCAAATAATTAATTAAATGAAAATTTAATCTTTCACGGAGTTAATTAAATTCATTTGCCCGTTGAATGGTCGCCACCTCTGCCACTGCTGCTGCAGCTCCCTCGAATCTGACTTGTAAACAAATTGCATCAGAGAGCATCGGCAACCGCGCGCCAGGTCCATCATCGCTTGTACACTCTAAATTCCATCATAATGCAACCACTCGCTCGCCTAAACCGGACTGGGCAGTTGGCAACCAAAAAGGATTAAAATTTTGCAAATTGCCTTCCACCAGTCACCCATCATCCTTGTCCTTTTTATTAGAATTGGGTCAAATCGAAATATGCACAGACACACACACACATGCACGGCCTAGGCTGCATGTATGTATTTATTAGGTGCGCAATGAAATGCAATGGGCACGGGAAATTGCGATATTAATTTTTCAATCTCTGACCGGAATTGTGAGCAGCAGATGCTGCTGCTGCTGCAGCTGTGTAGATGTGCGTCTGTCACCTTCCTAAATTGTTACACTTTCCGGAACGGATTACTGAACTGAGTGACACACACTGGATACGTCATAAACGAGCACCTCTATACACGAAAAATCGCGCTTCACTCTGTAAAAAAACACACGGGGAGTTGTTTCGAATAATCTCGTGAAAAATTCATTTTAATTTCCATGAAAAATTCGTTCTTATTTTTGCGGAAAACAATTTGAATTTCCACGGGAATTCATTCGAATTTCTGCGAGGAATACATTTAAATTTCCACGAGAAATCCATTCCAATTTTCACAGGAAATTAATTCTAAATTCCACGGAAATTCATTCTAATTTCCTTGGAAATTGATTTGATTTTTTTTTGGAAATAAATTCGAATTTTCACGAAAAATTAATTTGGATTTTCACGAGAAATTCATCCAAATTTCCAAATCATCCGAATTTGAGCGGGATTCGAATTTCCACGAAAAATTCATTGAAATTTTTACGGGAAATTCATTCGAATTTTCGAGAAGTGCATCCGAATGTTAACGATAAATGTATCAAAATTTTCAAGGAAAAATCATTCAAACGAGAAACTATCCCACTGGAAAAATCTTTGAATCCACACGGGAAAATCATCTTCCACGGCAAATTTATCCGAATTTTCACGGAAAATTCATTCAAATATCATCGGAAGATTCATTATTCGAACTTCCTCATTTATTATTCTAATTTTCACGGAAAATTCATTCGAATATCCACGAGATATTCATTCAAATTTTCCACGGAAATTCATTCGAATTTCAACGAGAAATTCATTCGAATTTGCACGAGAAGTTCATCCGAATGTCAGCGATAAATGCATCCAAATTTTCAAGGAAAAATCATTCAAATTGCAACGAGAAATTCATTTGGATTTCCACGAGAAATTCATTCGAATTTTCACGGGATAAAACATTCGGTTTTTCACGGGTTTCGAATTTTCACAGAAAGTTCAGTCGATTTTCCACGGCAATCTATCCGAGCTTTCAAGGGAAATTCATACGAATTTACTTGGGAAATTCATTATTCGAGTTTCCACGGCAAATTTATTCGAACTTTCAAGGGGCTTATCCATTCATTCAACGAAAATTCATTCGAATTTGCAAGGGAAGTTCATCCGAATGTCAGCGATAAATGCATCCAAATTTTCAAGGGAAAATCTTTTGAATTCCAACGATTTTCAACGACATTCATCCGATAGTCCTCCATGCGGATTCGAGAAGTTCATGAAAATTTTTCACGGAAAAATCATCCAAATTACCAAGGAAAATCTATCCGAAATAAATTTCTATTTACACGGATTTTTACGGGGCATTCATCCGAATTTGAACGGGAAGTTCATCCGACTTTCCAATAGGAATTCTTCCAAATGTAAACGATAAAAATTCATCCATTTTTTTAGGGGAATATCATTCGAATTCCAACGAGGAATGTTTCTCAAATTTCTACGAGAAATTCATCCGAATATCCACGTTTAAATCATTCGAATTTCCACGAGAAATTTGTCCGCGAAAAATCCATTTGAATTTCCACAGGATTCGAATTTCCACAAAAAATTCATTCGGCAATATCATCCGAATTTCCTCGGTAAATTCATTATTCGAATTTCCAATTTCCAACGATAAAGGCATTCAAATTCTCAAGAGAAAACATTTGAATTTCAACGAGAAATTCATCCGATAGTCCTCGGCAATTCCAACCGAATTCGAGAAGTTCATTCAAATTTACACGAAAAAATCATACAAATTTCCACTGAAAATGTATCCGAAATTCATTTCAATTTCCATGTATTTTTACGGGGAGTGTATTGATCAAAATTTCCACGGAAAGTTCGTCCGACTTTCCAATGAAATTCATCCAAATAAAAATTCATCCCATTTTTTAGGGGAAAATCATTCGAATTTCAACTATTTCCACGGAAAATTCTTTCGAATCACCAAGAGAAAATCATCCAAATTTTCACGGGATCAGGAAGTTTCGCGAGAAATTCATCCGAATTTCGACAAGAACCGTACGAAAAATTCATCCGATTTTCCAAGGGATTTTTTTTTAGAATTTTTACATGAAATTCACACGAATTTCAACGAGAAATTCATTCGAAACTTCGCGGTAAATTATTCTGAATTTTCACGGCAAATTCATTCGATTTTTCTTGGGAAGTTCATCCGATTTTTCGCGGGATATTATTCAGATTTTACATTGGAAGTTCATTCGGTTTTCCACGAAAAAATTGACGGGAAATTTATTTCGATTTCCACAAAAGAAAACATTAAAATAGGGTTTTTTATCCCATTCATGGCCTAACACGGTCGTAGTGGCACACCCGAAAAGGGTACGACTGCATTATTTAATTGATATTTATGACATGAAGCAACTTTCCTGAATTTTGTGGACCGTGTAATACTGCAATGGGGTTCACTCCTGCTTAAAAAATAGCTATTCTTGCTAAACATCGTTTAAAAAAGCTTTTATTTGATTTAAATTAACGAGGTGTAGCACGTATTTCAGTCACAGTGATTGCTTTTCCGGCATACTTCAATTCAATTCCCGGCATAAGCGATTTTCATTTAATCCAGATGGTATTATTCATAATATTTTTTATTTGGTTGAGAAGATGTATTCACTCATCCAAATTCCTTCCAAACACTTAAAAACAATATTTTTTTCACTTTTTGGAATCGAGAGAATTATAAATAACATGATACTTAAAAGGGCTCCTGGCCTTTTGGCAGCACGGTGCGGTCAGAAGTTCTTAGGCCGGGGTAATTTTTAGTTTGAATTGAAAAAATTGGGACAAAAGCAAAACATATGTTTCAATTGATATTCAGCATTCTATTTCCTGACTCGGTGTCCCTGTTGCAGAAACCATGATATTAAATTTGACAAAAATATGGAAATCATTCTTCGCTGTTTCATTTGAATGGTTTTGCGAATTATTCACTTAAATAGAAGTAGGAATGCAGTTTTGCTCATTGTTTGTTTTATTATTGAAACCCTAAGACTGAAACGGCCAGGCTGACGTACAAAGGCACAGTGAATTGGACAATCCTAAAAGGAAATACAATGAAGAAAACATGTAAACCCAAATTATTGAAAAATGAACACGCAAAAAATTGTATGTAATCTTTAAAAAAATAACCTAGAAGATAAGAACGGTTTGTAAGTGCATTAAAATTGCTGAAAAATCATTACACAGGGTGTCGACAACCTGGAATTATCTCTAAGATTCAAATGAGGAGTCGAAAATTCACGTCTTAATGTAAGAATAAATTAAGCATATCCCATACGGCAATGCAATGAGCAACAGATAAGTTTGTCAAACAACTAGCCTCACAACTGAAGTAAAAGCTGTTCATAAGGTTTTCTGTCGTTTTATGTACTTCTAGCGCAAAAAAGGATAGAATTTGTTTCTGTTGGGTTTGAACACTGGCAGAAATACAAACATGAATATATTCGCCAAAATTTCTGAATGAATTTTCCGAGAAATTCCTGCAAGAACTCCCGAAGGACTTCTTGGAATTATTTATGTATTTATTTGGAAATTTCAATAAGAATTGCTTCCGGATCCTTTAGAATTTTTTTTTCGAAAATCAGGTTCAGATCCCTTCAGGTTCTTCTTTGAAAATGTTCTAAAAATTCCTCCAGAAATGTTTTTAGCAATCCTCAAGAAATTGTTTGTGGAATTCCATCAGGAAATTAGTCTAGGAATAATTTAGAAAATTCATCCAGCAAATCCTTCATAAAATTTTCCGAGAATTCCGTTAGTAAATTATTTGGAAGTTTCTCCTCTAGGTATTCTTTTTCGAACTTTTAGATTTTCCTTTAGGAATTCCATCGGATGTTCCTTCAGGAATTCCTGGAAAATTACTTCAGGAATTCCTACGAATATTCCCGTAGAAAATCCGTCTTAAATTCCTCCAGAAGTTCCTTTGAAAATTCGTTTCAAAATTCCTGTACTGTTAAAAGAGTAAATAACATAATCGTTTCACTAAGTTAACGACTAGGTAGCCGCCTATTACTAAAATACCGAATAAAGTCGTATCACAAAAAGAGGAATTATAAAAACAAAATCCAAAAGAATCCAAAAAGGAATTTCGGATGGAAATTCTACAGGAATTCACGAAGGAATCTCCAAAGAAGTTTTTGAATGCATTCCTAAAATAATTTACGAAGGAACTCTTAAAGGCACATTTGATGGAATTTCTGGCTGAGTTCCAGAAGGAATTACATACTGGAGAAATTTTTTCAGGAATTCTTTATGAAATTCCTTTGAAAATTTGTTCGGAAATTCCTAGAATTTCTTCATAGAATTTTCAAACCAATTTCTGGAAGAAGTTTTGACGATATTTCTGAAAGAATTTCTACAGGAATTTGCAGTTTTTTCCGAAGGAATTACCTATATAAAAATCTGGATGATTTAATTCATAGAGGATTTTTAGCAAAAAAAAAAAACCTGGAGGAATTTACAATGAAATGCCCTGAGGAATTTCCAATAAAGTTTCTGAAGGAATTTTTGGAATAATTTCTGAATAAATCTCCGAAAGAATTCCTTGAAGTATCTACTAAAAATAGTTTGAAATTTCTAAATAAATTTCTAAGACTACACTTTGATGAATTTTCCACGACATTTCGTTTTAAAACCTAGAAATTTCAAGCTGCTTCTTGATGTTATGTGTTTTTAGAATTCTGTAAATTTATTGAAAACCCTGGAAATAAAACCTGACAAAATCAGGGAATTTTTATTTAGAAGATGAATCGCCACCCTGTTACAATCTTGTATAAGGTACATCATGCTGGGAGTAAATGGGACGAAAAGGCGAATGGTATCGTAGCCAAAATCACCTATTTTTGCCTGCAGCACCACGCCAATACCAATTTAATTATCTAAGTACGGATGCAGTACGGCATATAAACACCATTGTTTAGAAAATTATCGAAATTTCAAAGCATTCTCAGATATTCTAAGTCTTCGAAGAAATTCCGGTCATCGACCAGGACAGAATTGTTATTGAACCTAGTTGGATAAAAAAATCAACTCCGGAGTAAGCTTGTACATTGCTGGAAACGCCACTGGGTCTTTATTATCAAGAAAAGTTTAGCTAGTAAGTGGTTTGGGGACAATACTGGACCTAGTCGGATCAAAAAACTAACTACGGAGCAAGTTGATTTATCATTTTCAAACACTACTGGAACTAGTGGAGTAGTAAAACCGTCATCGGACCTATCTTAACAGGTCAAAAAAAGAAATTCAACTATGGAGTCGATTGGTCGGTGCTCGGTGATTTAATCATTGCTTTACAGAAGTCCTGCAAATCGGCAAGTAATTTTGGAGTTGAAAAAATTAATAAAAAATAGTAATAGTATATATTGTGTAACGATATACTGCTAAAATACCCAACGGCATTTTCGGCTAAATTACCTATTCGGCCAAACAACTTTTTCGGCCAAATGACCTGTTTGGCCAAAAAACATTTTCAGCCATGACCCTTTCGGTCTAATGAAATCTCCTGCAAAATGGCCCTTTTCGCCAAATTTCAGACCATTTCAGCCAAACGACGTTTTCGGCCATATAACCTGTTCGGCCAAATGGCTCTCTGTCATACGACCATTTCGGCCAAACGATATATTCGGCTGAATGGAAAATATATACCAGGTTTTGAGAAATCTCCAATTTTAAAAACAAAAAGAATTGAACAAATAAAATTAAATTAAATTTTTGCCGAAGAAATCAGTTAATATGATTATTCCGGAAATTTGAACAAAATAAACCTAGTGCATGTGTTTTTAGACGCTGAATTAGTCCTGTAATATTTGTTTTCCTTATTTCAAGTCTTCAACGCGATGCAATACGAGGTTGTTAGATTGAATTAGAAGGTTATTTGGCTCGTCATCAAATCCCGTGGGTGTTCCGATAAGTTATCCATTCTATATCGACATGGCTTTCAATCAGACAATTAACTATGAGAACTTCACGCTTGAGGCCGAAATGTGATCGAAAAGATCATCAGCCCAAGAGGGTTACTAAACCAATTCAGAGGTAATTTCGAGAGGTCTAAGTAATTTGAGGAGTAGGTCATTTGACAAAGCGGACAAATTCAGAATGATGGAAGAGGTTTTTCGGAAGGATGGACAAAAGAAACGGCAGTACCACTCCCGAGGAAGGGATCGCGTCATTGACTTATTCCAGGCAAACGGCTTCTTGAAAAATAAAAAAGGAATCTCAATTCCCGTTGCTTGATGCTTGATCTATTTTTGAAGAAGGGATCAAATCCAACATTGCCTCAATCCGGGCAAACGCCTGTTTCCCAAAAAGGAATCACATCCGCCTTTGCCTTATTCCCTGCCAACGCCTATTTTAAAAGAAGGTATTAAGTTCACCATACCCTTAAACCGGGCAAGCATCCACTTTTAAAGAAAGGATAACATCACCATTGCCTAATTCCGGGCAATCGCTCACCTTTAAAGAAGGGTTCAAATCTACAATTATTTTATTCTGGGCAAACCCCTACTTTTAAATAATCATCGCCTTATTCCGGGCGAAGGAATCACATCCACCATTGCCTTAATCAGGGAGCGCCCCTTTTTTTGAAAGAGGAATCACATCTACCATTGCCTCAATCCGGGTGATTCTGATCGAATTGAACTGTTTGAATCACCTGCTGTCTTACCACAAGTCATTTGTTTTGACGCTCGAATGTTCCTCTGAAGACTTGCAACCCCGCAGTCGAATTCAGCTGCACGGAACGAATATGACTTCGCACGTTGTGACTTTAAAGCAATCAACGCTAGATTAGCTGTATTGGCCCGGAAGTGCTTGTCAAATCTCGAAACGGTGCATGATGCTGTGACTGTTTTTTATGACAACGTTTATCAACGTTTATTCGTGCCAATGTTCCGCGGAAAACCCGAAGAATGGCTACAAAATGCCAACAACCAGGGGGGATCCCGCAGTGGCTCAAACGACGGAACCGTCGACGCAATGTCCGGAAACGTTTTTTCCGTTCCAAGTCAACTGAGAATCAGTAAAAATATTATTAAGTATGCTGTTCAACTTGCGGAAGCTAGGTATAACAGCGTGCATGAAGTTCGTTTCCGTGAGTACATTGAACAAATGCAACGGAACTTCTAAGAGGATCCCTTCTTCGTTCTGGTATTTTGTGAATACTCGCAAAAGGTAGGCTGGCCTTGTGAATAACGTCTTCTATGGCAATCATAAATCTTCCGCAGATAACACTTCTGAAAACCTCTTTGCTGAGTTCTTTCGCAGTGTGTTTAAGTCAAATTACCATTCACCGCCACAACAGTATTTAGATGTGTTACGAAGCTTCAACCAGGGGTGCGAATTCTCAATCTCAGTGAATGAAATTTGTTGGATATTGATACCATTCCCTCTTCACACTCACTTCCTAGCAGTGAAAACTGAAAATGGTTAGCAGCAACAATCAAAGATAAAGTCAACAAAAGACCTCTCTTCTCATTGCACACGCAGCCGGCACTGACAGTCTATTCAGTTCACTCGCTGCTGTGTGAATGCGACGGCCCTATATAAATGCATGGGTGAATACTATCACTTGAAAGACAATGACAGGAAATCTGTGCCGAATGATCATCAGCTTCAGCTCGCTGTTGGCAAACCGAGTTTGCTAAGCTACTCCCTGCTTTGTCGTTCTGACTGAAAGGCACCGTCATAGGCAAAAAGGAGCAGAGAAAAATACAAAACAAAAGAATCACACTCAGCATGCATTGTTGATAAATTGCACCACTGGCTACAACATCCATCTACCGCTGCTAAACCTCAGTTTTGACACGGTTTTAACGCTCTTCATTCGGATGGCTCTTGCCCTCAGATCAGATTCCACCGTCGTTCATAAAGAACTGTGCAGCCTCGCTGGCTATCCCAGCCCTGGCAATATTCAACCGATCACTCGCGGATGGCTTGTTCCCTGATGTATTGATCTTCAAATCCGGCAACATACATAGCGTGGGAAATTATCGACCCATTTGGATCCTGAACTGTTTGGCCAAAGTTCTCGAAAGACTGTTGCATGCTAAGCTTTATCCAGCCGTTAAACCCGTTATATCAGAATTCCAGCATGGATTCATGCTAAAACGTTCGACGATCTCTAATTTGATGAGCTATTGAATGCATCGAGAAACGGCAACAAGTAGATGCTGTGTACATTGACTTTTCGAAGGCATTTGATAAAGTTCTGCACGATCTTGTTATTTTGAAACTGAACCGTCTTGGTCTACCGTCGTGGATCGTCAACTAGATTAATTCGTACTTGACTTCAAGAGAAGCCTTCGTTGATGTTCGTGGCGCCACTTTCGATGAATTTGAGATTCCGTCTGGCGTTCCACAAGGGAGTTACCTAGGACCTTTAATTTTGCGCTATTTATCAACGACGTTTGCGATCAGCTATATTCGTGCAAGCTGCTTTTTGAGGATGACCTGAAAATTTACCGAGTGAAGTCGGCTATAGATTGCTGTGTACTTCAGGCTGACATTGTGCGCTTATCATTGTGGTGTCAGATAAACGGAATTCAAGCCAATGCCACCAAATGCAGAATCATTACTTTTTCCCGTGTACACTCACCAATCAGATTTGACTATTCGATGGACCAGTTTTTTTCCTGTTCGGGTGTGGCACTGCGACCAATTATTAGATCTATTGTAGCGTTACCCGTATCCTTAGTGTTTAAGTGCATGTCGAATTACTCCAGTGCTATTGAGAAGCAATGCAGTATCGGTTTCAATACAGTTGTTGTTTTGTTTTCTCAAGACCACCATGACAAGGTCCCGCTATTTAGACCCTTCATGAGGAACAATCCCATTGAAGGCGCGCCCCTTATCAAAAGGGAATCAATCCTTGCTTGAGAAAACAGAACAATAATACTGTTTTTGGCCATGCATCGGAGCCCTAGCCACATCCTTGTCTTGCTTCTAGAATATCACCAGTGAAACTCTTAAAACCCGGGATTTAGCTCTGCCTACAAGACCATTTCAAGCAAGAGAATTTGTTCAGTAATAAGAACTTCCGTGTGTTCCTCTCACTACCATTTTTCACCAGTTTATGAAGAGTTAGTACGTATTTAAACCCCTAACTCGATTTTTCCAGCAATCAGTTCAGCCTAGGACCGGGTACCGAGTTTTTTTTTAACTAATTGCTTGAAAAGTTGTTTCCGCTGCATACAGTTTAGCCTCAAACAAGAGGAATTCGAGTCTTTCAACTGTCTGCAAGGTAACATTAATTATGTTTTATTTCTGAGACTGCTGTTGGTAGTGGGGACTAAAGACGATGAATCCTTAATTACTAGAACTTATTGCCCTAGCTAGAAAAATCGATTAAGCTTAGGGCTCTGTTTGGTAGATCTTACACCGCAACACACTACGTCAAAGTGATCTACCGTGTTACGGGAAAGATGGACCAGTTACCGCTTATGAGAGTTAACTCCATAAAGAATCTTGACCTTATCTTGGACAGTAAGCTTAGGTTCAACGAGCACATCTCAAAGACAATCTCTAAAGCCAACACTACGTTTCGTCAGATTCGCATTACGAAGGCTGCCATGGACTTATCCCGTTAACCTGCCTCCGTATGAGCACAGACGTACGCTCATTGGTTTACAAACACTCTCCAAACGACAAACGTATTAACAACGACTTTTTATTTTTGACGTAACCCGTGACAACATTGACTGCACTAGCGTGCTCCGGGAAATCAACTTCCACGCACCTAGCCGCCGATTACGCAATCCCCAATTGCTTTGGACCCCGGTATATCGCATTGCTTACGGTTGCAACAAATCTTTTGACAAATGTTGTAGAATGTTTAACGATGTATGTGATATGTTTGATTTTAATGTTAGTAAGCTTGTCTTCAAAAATAGGATTAGGATACTTTAGTCTGTTTTGAACCAAAGATGAAATAAATAAATTTAAAAATAGTAAGCGCCAACTTTTAAAGAAGGGATCCACTATTGCCTCAATCCGACCAAGTGCCCATTTTCTAAAAAGGAATCACATTCTCCATTGTTATAATCAAACGACTACTTTTAAAGGAGGGATCGCATCCACCATTGCATTACCCACCATTGCAAAGACCGATGGATGCGTTATTTCATTGCTTTTCACTGGGCAAACCATGAATCCAATTGGTTATCATTGCTTTATACTCGGCCAATGCATACCTTTCTACGAAACGATTATGTCTTTCAAATAATATTAACAACCGGTGTTATATTTAACCATTCCATTTTTTTAGCATTTTATGTAGAAGAGGGTACCTAAGATTTCTATCTTTAGAAAAACAAATTTGTCAGTAATGAACTATTAGAGGATAACATACCTAAATAATAAACATAAATAGTAAACTAAAAGTTTATATAATTCGAAAGCGGTAAGGAAATGGAGGGTAAGTCCGTGTCTTTAAAAAAGCATAATTATCCGCAAAAACAATGATCCCTACATTAAAAATACGCAATTGTCCGAATACGGATACCAGAATGTACTCAGTGGATGTGCCATTTGAGTGTCACGACATTTGGCCGAATGCCTAAGGCTAAATAGTTAAATAAAAATTATTTCAGCTCACGAGAAATGAAGAGAAATTAGGTGAGTAGTGAAAAATGAAAAGTGAACTGAGATATGAGAACTGCGAATTGAGGCAATTATTAGGAATTAAGCAAAAAAGAGAATGATCTTTTTTTTTAAAGCAGGCATTTGCCTGTGATAAACTGAAAAATGATCTAATTTCTACATGGAAATCAAGCATTTAGTTTGGTCGCTCTTTGAAAGCACAGACTTGCTCGGAGAAAGAAAAAAGATTGCTTTGTGAATGGTAATGATTTTTTTTAAAGCAAATTTTTGAAATGGGGTAATGAAGATTTCATACCTGTTTTAATACTGTTTTAAAAACTTAAGAACGGTACATTCTGGGGAATGGTTTTCTGGAAGGAGATGTATTTTGAGGAAAACATGCGGATTGTAATTGTTCACTGATTGCTCCATGATTGTGTTTTTGCCTCAAGCATTTACTTGTTTTTTTTTTTCTGAGAAGGATTTCTGATTAAGTAAATCTGCAAGCAGAGAAAACTGTGAAGATCTTTAGATCTCGAAATAAAAACAAAAAGGACGGTAGCTCTCAAAGCTTGGATGACAAATGAAATAGCAGTTCTAACGAATGATCTTCCTCGAACACGAAGAGATATCTACAGGTGCAGTTTGAAAAGATGTTCATATCGTATTTAAAAAACTCAAACTGTCAGTTTCAGGAAAAAAAACGTCTGATCGAGAGACACAAAGGACTTCAAATCGAATACTTACAACATGAATTGTTTTGAGACTTTCATAGCGAGATATGACGGTGAAAATTTTTTCAGGTGTAAAGACATCGGCTTTTCAGATGAATGTATTAAAATCGACCTTCTTCATTACAATAACCGTAAAGCAAATTTTCCGTCACAGGGACACTCTTCTTATTTTCTCAATCAAATTTCAAGCTCTATCTGATAAAAGGGCAAATCTCGCAAGAGAGAATTCTCTTCGTCGACTTTCCCTCTTTTAAATAAATGTGACAAGCAGTTTATCACCTCAGAATGCAAGTTTGCATTGTTTTTTTATCGTGCTGAGGTGATACACCAAAACGAAATCCGCTGCTTGTCACTTTTAATAAAAAGAGGGGAAGTCGACGAAGAGAATACTCTCTTGCGACATTCGCCTTTATTCCAGATAGAGCTTGATTTATTCAAATAACGGCCAATATAACGGTTCATTGTTTTTATTTTAGTCGAAGTAATTTCTTACGTAATTTAGCTATGAAATATCAGTAATTGTGTTTGTCCATAATAAACAATCTGAATTACAAAACCAAATTTTAATATTTTTTTTTTTACAAAATAGTTAAATTTTTAATACATCGATCACGACCTGCGACTAAACATCATCAGCTTGCCCACTTCTTCCAATCATTTCGCAAACACCAACATCAAACACCCGAAACAATTGCCAACCCTCTCGCGAAACGCCATCGCAATTACGATCCATTAATTTAGCGCGGTTGACCACTGCAAGCCATTTCCGGCTTTTCTTTCGACCGTTGGCTTGACGGTGGAGAGCAGTGGATGTGGCCAATTGTGAACTAATTGTAACCGCATGCCAGCTTAATCCTCATCCTCACTGCTGACTGACTGCTCCACGAACGAACAAAGTTTCCCTCGAATGCATGCCCGAATGCCCTTGCCAAGATTAATGGGGTGTTTTTTTCCATCACTAAGTCCAACCCGGGAAAGGTCGACCAAGACCAAGAATTATGTACCGAGACTGCAGCACGTTCCAGTCTTAACCGGACTGGTTCTTCCACTGCTGGGGCATAGGCTGTAGCAAGGATTAGGAATAGAGCAAGTTTTATGTTTGAAAAATGAAGTCAACGAGCTTGCGAACAATATTAGAAAAAAGAGTTGCCTTGTTTTCGTTGATTTTGAAACAAAGTTTTCAAATTTTGACGTTAGTATTAAGGAGATCAATTTTTTTCCAACGAAATTCGTCCATCAAACCTCCTAACTTCGCCCTTGTCCTCAGGTAAAGATTTAGTGCAATTGCTGCCGGCCGGAGTGTGGAGTACAGTCAGCCAAAGTGCAACCAATTAATCCAACCACATACTTATGCGCTGATTCTGATGCTCCCCCACCTTATCCGCCTAAAAAAAAAACGCATTTTTCCCTCCCTTTTTCTGTGCAAACTCTGGAGCGCCGACAAGGTACACTACCTGTCTGTGTGGGTTTGGGCAATTATTTCCGCCCGGCTCTCTTCAGAGAACTATTTTTTCCCTTCACGCTCGTCTAACCGGCAGCAGCACCGATTTCTGCAACATGTTTGGCGCCCAACGAATCGAATCTAACACGTTTTCAGCCCCCTTCGCAGCGCCGATCCGCGCCCTGCCCGGCTCGGCGCTGCTGGTGCCCAAACTCTCCCCGTAAGTGGATATAAAGGCAAAAGAAAAGTCATGTTTTTCACGCCGGCAAACTTCGCGTTCTGCGTGCTAATTGCCCCGGTGCCGAACCGGGGTGGTGGAAGTGATTGAGCCCCAAAGTATGATGAAAATGATGAAATGAGAGTGCAAAAACGTGCTCGAATTATGTTTTCGCTGGTAATTCCTTCGGGCTAGGGAACTGCTGCTTGAGCAGCGCGGCGGTTGCACAGGTGGAATTGGTGCCGCCACCGCCGCCGTCCGCTGAGTGCAACTATTTCTGGAAGCACTTGGTTGCACATCTGGGATAGATATTAGCAGCGCACAGTAGCTACTGATGGTACATATTCTGTTCTATTAATCATCCGGACACGCGCGCCCGCGCGAGCCCTAAATAGGTGGACCGAATCAATGGGGAACAAGATGGGAAGTTGTTTTGACGGAGGTAGTGATTGGAATCGTTGGTTGCGAAGTTATTGTATGGCGCTTTGTAAGTGCATTTTTTCACTTAAGTCATTCAGTTTAAACCTCACTACTGCGAACAGTTGTATTCCAACAAACTGATTTGTCGGATTCGGCATAATCTTTGAAGACCAAGAATCATTTTGGATTTCTTCTGAGATTCGATTAAAAATTCTTTCCAAATTCGTTTCGACATTATTTCAAATCTAGTTTCAGGATCGTTTTAGAGTTAAATTTTAATTTCTCTTCGGATTCGTATAAGAATCTTCAGGATTAACACCAGAATCCTCCCAGGAGAGCTTATTTTTTTTTATTTTACTCGATGAATTTGTTCAAAATTTGTTATAAAATTCGTTAAGAATACTTTTCGAATGAATTCAGCTTCAGATTCTTCCGAATGCGCTCATAATTTGCGGAGAAACCTTCGGGGTGAAAAATGAACAAAAAAGAAAATTTATTTTGAACTAAATCAAAAGTACTTTAATTGATTTCGGAGAGAATTCTTAATCAATTCAAAAAGGACTTTGAGAAATTCGGAAAAGGGCCATCCACAAGGACGTCACGCTCCAGCGTGGCGACTCACACAAAAATTATAAAGTTTTAATACAAACAATGTGACGAAGGGGGAAGGGGGGGGGGGGGGCAGAAGACCTTAGCACATCCTGAGGGGATTCACAAAAAATCTTGAGGATTATGAACGAATCTTGAAAGGTTTCTAGACGAATTCGGAGAAGATTCTAATGAATTCAGCAAGTATTTTGAACAAATGCTGGAAGGATTCTAAACGAATCCTTGAAGGAATCTTAATGAATTCTTGAAGGATTCTAAATGAATTTTAGAAGGATTCTAAACGAATCCTTGAAGGATTCTAAATGAATCCTAGAAGGATTCTAAACGAATACTGAGAGTATTTTCAACGAATCTGGAGAGGATTCTAAACGAATCCGGAGAGGATTCTGAACGAACCCTGAGAGGATTCTGGATGAATCCTGAGAGGATTCTGAACGAATCCTGAGAGGATTCTGAACGAATCCTGAGAGGATTCTGAACGAATCCTGAGAGGATTCTGAACGAATCTGGAGAGGATTCTGAACGAATCCCGACAGGATTCTGAACGAATCCCGACAGGATTCTCAATGAATCCCGACAGGATTCTCAACGAATCCCGACAGGATTCTGGACGAATCCCGACAGGATTCTGGACGAATCCCGACAGGATTCTGGACGAATCCCGACAGGATTCTGGACGAATCCCGACAGGATTCTGGACGAATCCCGACAGGATTCTGGACGAATCCCGACAGGATTCTGGACGAATCCCGACAGGATTCTGGACGAATCCCGACAGGATTCTGGACGAATCCCGACAGGATTCTGGACGAATCCCGACAGGATTCTGGACGAATCCCGACAGGATTCTGGACGAATCCCGACAGGATTCTGGACGAGATCCGGCGGCCTTCGGGACGAACCCCGACAGGATTCTCGACGATCTCCGGAAGGATTCTGGACGAGTCCCGACAGGATTCTGGACGAATCCCGACAGGATTGTGGATGAATCCCGACAGGATTATGGACGAATCCTGACAGGATTATGGACGAATACCGACAGGATTCTGGACGAATCTCGACAGGGTTCTGGATGAATCCCGACAGGATTCTGGACGAATCCCGACAGGATTCTGGACGAATCCCGACAGGATTCTGGACGAATCCCGACAGGATTCTGGACGAATCCCGACAGGATTCTGGACGAATCCCGACAGGATTCTGGACGAATCCCGACAGGATTCTGGACGAATCCCGACAGGATTCTGGACGAATCCCGACAGGATTCTGGACGAATCCTGACAGGATTATGGACGAATACCGACAGGATTCTGGACGAATCTCGACAGGATTCTGGATGAATCCCGACAGGATTCTGGACGAATCCCGACAGGATTCTGGACGAATCCCGACAGGATTCTGGACGAATCCCGACAGGATTCTGGACGAATCCCGACAGGATTGTGGATGAATCCCGACAGGATTATGGACGAATCCTGACAGGATTATGGACGAATACCGACAGGATTATGGACGAATCCTGACAGGATTATGGACGAATACCGACAGGATTCTGGACGAATCCCGACAGGACTCTGAACGAATCGTGACAGGATTCTCAACGAATCGTGACAGGATTCTCAACGAATCCCGACAGGATTCTCAACGAATCCCGACAGGATTCTCAACGAATCCCGACAGGATTCTCAACGAATCCCGACAGGATTCTCAACGAATCCCGACAGGATTCTCAACGAATCCCGACAGGATTCTCAACGAATCCCGACAGGATTCTCAACGAATCCCGACTCTGAACGAATCCCCACACGATTTTGAACGAATCCCCACACGATTTTGAACGAAACTCGGCAGGATTCTGAACGAATCTCGACAAGATTCTGAACGAGTCCCGACAGGATTGTTAACGAATTCCGACAGGATTCTGAACGAATTCCGACAGGATTCTGTACGAATTCCGACAGGATTCTGAACGAATCCCGACAGGATTCTGAACGAGTCCCGACAGGATTCTGAACGAATCGTAACAGGATTCTCAACGAATCCCGACAGGATTCTCAACGAATCCCGACAGGATTCTCAACGAATCCCGACAGGATTCTCAACGAATCCCGACAGGATTCTCAACGAATCCCGACAGGATTCTCAACGAATCCCGACAGGATTCTCAACGAATCCCGACAGGATTCTCAACGAATCCCGACAGGATTCTCAACGAATCCCGACAGGATTCTCAACGAATCCCGACAGGATTCTCAACGAATCCCGACAGGATTCTCAACGAATCCCGACAGGATTCCCAACGAATCCCGACAGGATTCTCAACGAATCCCGACAGGATTCTCAACGAATCCCGACAGGATTCTCAACGAATCCCGACAGGATTCTCAACGAATCCCGACAGGATTCTCAACGAATCCCGACAGGATTCTCAACGAATCCCGACAGGATTCTCAACGAATCCCGACAGGATTCTCTACGAATCCCGACAGGATTCTCAACGAATCCCGACAGGATTCTCAACGAATCGCGACAGGATTCTCAACGAATCCCGACAGGATTCTCAACGAATCCCGACAGGATTCTCAACGAATCCCGACAGGATTCTCAACGAATCCCGACAGGATTCTCAACGAATCCCGACAGGATTCTCAACGAATCCCGACAGGATTCTCAACGAATCCCGACAGGATTCTCAACGAATCCCGACAGGATTCTCAACGAATACCGACAGGATTCCTCAACGAATCCCGACAGGATTCTCAACGAATCCTGACAGGATTCTCAACGAATCCCGACAGGATTCTCAACGAATCCCGACAGGATTCTCAACGAATCCCGACAGGATTCTCAACGAATCCTGACAGGATTCTCAACGAATCCCGACAGGATTCTCAACGAATCCCGACAGGATTCTCAACGAATTCCGACAGGATTCTCAACGAATCCCGACAGGATTCTCAACGAATCCCGACAGGATTCTCAACGAATCCCGACAGGATTCTCAACGAATCCCCACAGAATTCTTAACAAATCCCGACAGGATTCTCAACGAATCCCGACAGGATTCTCAACGAATCCCGACAGGATTCTCAACGAATCCCGACAGGATTCTCAACGAATCCCGACAGGATTCTCAACGAATCCCGACAGGATTCTCAACGAATCCCGACAGGATTCTCAACGAATCCCGACAGGATTCTCAACGAATCCCGACAGGATTCTCAACGAATCCCGACAGGATTCTCAACGAATCCCGACAGGATTCTCAACGGATCCGGACAAGATTTTCAACGATTCAGAACGACTCTTGGCTGGGTTTTTATCAATTCCGTTTTGGATTCGTTTCCAATTCGATCGGAATCCGTTTTCTTTTGTTCAGAATCCGTTTTGGATTCGTTTAGAATCCGATTCGAATTCGCTCACATTCCGTTTTGGATGCTTCGTATTCGTTAAGTTCTTGTTTTTGATTCGCTCTGTCGGATTTATGTAGATTCCATTCAAATTCTGTTTTGGATTCGTTCAAATTCTATTTGGAAATCATTTGGAATCGTCCACAATTCGTTTCGGGTTTGTTTAAGGTTCCTTTTCAGTTTCTTTCAAAATCAGTTCCGGATTTATTCGGATTTCGTTGCAGAGTCGTTTGAAATTGCTTTCGGATTTGTTCAAAGTCGTTCAAAATTGTTTTAGAATTCGTTTAAACATTTTGGCTTCTTTGAACATTTTTTTCGGCTTTGTTCATATTCTTTTTTTTATTAATTTCTGAATACTTTGCAGATTCGTTAAGATTTGTTTTTTCCAGATTTGTTAAAAATATTTTCCGGATTTTTTTTAAATCTTTTCTTTATTATTTTGGTTTTTTTTTCGGGATCATTCAAAATGTTCTCAGGACCTGTTCTCATAGCAATATTTCCAAACACTGCATTAATATAATGCAGTTTCACTTGCGAATTGATATGCGATTCAGTTTCTTTTACTTAGTAACTATACAAAATTCAATTCTAGTCAAAAAACGTAATTCTTTTATTCTAGCTAGCGGTA
This sequence comes from Armigeres subalbatus, assembly GCF_024139115.2. Lineage (NCBI taxonomy): Eukaryota > Metazoa > Arthropoda > Insecta > Diptera > Culicidae > Armigeres > Armigeres subalbatus. Next base: position 101,270,782 of record NC_085139.1, on the reverse strand, counting down.
TCCATTTAATACTGAACGTCCTCTTTTCCTTTTATTTTTCAGGTGAGTCTCAAGTTGCCACATCCCTCGTGCAAATTTCATCGCTTTTTTCGTAAGTACAGCAGATCTCCCCAAGCCTCTGCAGAACGGAGACCTTCAGTAGTTCTACGTTCATCAACTATTCATGATCTTTCTTCGACTTCCTTTCTACACGGTTGGTTGGGCGGTTAGTTGTTCAGTGTTCACGTGTTCTTGTTTTTTTCCGCTCATTTTGGGTGGGGATAATGCTAGCGTGCATCGCAGCTTTACTCTGGATTCCCTTCGGATGCAAACTCGGTCACTGATAACCCGACCAGCGAACCAACCATGCGCGCAAGAGTGGAAGGCAATGAGCCATATTACCACCTCCCGGCGTCCCCGTCGTACAAGGAGGACCGGTTTTCCTTCGCCGTTCGTCCATCCATCCATCCGTCCGGAACTTTCTGTTTCTCTGCCGGCCGTGCACGAAGGGAAGGGAATGCACAAAAAGGGATTACCCGCACACCGAACATGCAACAGAACATTGGCCGACTTGGGCGGCAAGTTCCGCGCGATACTTGCTCGGGCCAAGGCTATCCGGTCTGCACACGAACGAGCGAAGCGACGACCATACAAGCGCAACAAAAGTGCATCAGCTATAAGGTTCCCCATCCGTAGCCGAGCAGAAATTATACAAAAATTATTAAAATCATAATTTATGCTGTTGCCGGCCGCGCCGCCGCTACTCTTCTTCTCGGTGGTTCTGGATGGTCGGATCCCCCTGGATCTGAATCGTACGGCAAGGTGTTTACTTATTCATGCCCTTTCCTGCGGTACAGTTCGGAGGAAAAAAGTTTCGGAGGGACTCCTGTGGACCATGACTCTGTTCGCGAGAGCGCCCCCTTGCCATGTAATATGTTAGTTTTGAATCCAACAGCATAACGCACCACGCGCCAACGGTCTTCAAGATTCATCTAAAAAAATGTAATCGATTTAGTAGCTAAGACTCAGCAGAGCTCATCCGTCTGGTTGGGTTGCTTAACTCAACCGGAAATCCACGGTTACGACTTTGGTGGTTGGTTATGTTACTAACCGATCCATAGCTTCGCCGGATGAAAAAGTTCTCGCTTTTGAGCTGGAAAGCACATTTTACTTTCGGCGTAAAGGAAGAAAGTAGGTGACAAACGTCTCAGCACCGGATGCTGACGGTGATAACAATATTAATGAAATGACGCCTACGCCGCCGGGGCGGTTTCAGTTAGATGATTCCAATTGTTATGATGTCGCTTGCAAAGCAGTCATTAAAACGGCAGAGGAGTATCTTATTCCGGAGTGGTGATGGCAGTTTCCGTTTCGTCGAATGTTCCACAGTGAACTGCAAACGGTTTAAGTGCCATTCGATGTTTGTTAGATTCATAAGAGAATTGGAAACGTCTTCTTAGTAAGGATTTTGTTAATTTGTGCTTAAATTGCAACATATGATTGGGTTGCAAAAAACAAATATTTAGGGGAATACACAAAAAAAACTTTCAAGAGTTTCCAAAGCTCATGAAAAGTATAACCCAAAACATTATTCACTCACCCAGAAGTAAACCATTTGCTCCATATTTCATGTCTTGAATTTTTCTCAAGCCTTCGCCAGTTCCCATTTGCCATGCCGCCGCAAAAATATTCGAGGGTTGTGATGAAACCTATCCGTCTGCCTATCTGTCGAAGCTGTTGCAGTCGCACACTTGTCGTCGTCGAGCCATCATTAAAATTGCATGTTCAGTTTAACCTCAAAAAGGACACGGCCTGTGCCCAATTCAAATGAACTCATCCCTATCGGGTTAATGAAGCATGCAGTAGCAGCTCTTCAACAAACGGTGGTGGTGGTGGTAGAAGGTTGTAGGCTCGTCTTCCTATAACTTTCCTAACCAACCGAAACTGGCAGTAATGCTGATTTTCCGAATGAAACTTTTTTTTCCTGCCACGGAAGGATAAATCAGATCGACGTATCGCTGTGTGGAGGAAAAGTATTTACAATTTTCGCTCGGGCCAAAGAAAAACATCGTTTTGGCCCGAAACGCGATAAAGTTTTACCATCGGCGGTGATTGCGGACGATGGTCAATTTAATACCGAAGGGGTTGTTCGGGGAAACGCGGTTCGCGGTGCAAGTTTTGTTAAGTTGGTTATTCAGCAGAATCGATCGATGTTTGAACAGAGGTTCAGACCGGGTGAAAATTATCCTGGCAATTTTTAACGAACCGAGATGATGAACTTTCACTTGTGAAAGAATAAATAGGAGTTTGAGTTATTAATTGTTGTTTCAAGAAATGAAAAAGTTTCGCAGAATTGGGGGATTTTGCGATGGATTGATTTTCGTCTTTCGTAATACCTCATGCCAAGGGAAATATTCCTTTGATTGCAAATTTCGATATTGTGTTCATATTGTGTGGACGAATGTATTTGTCGAATCTTATACAATCAGATGACAAAACGAAAATCTGATACAGACTATTGATCGACAGATGACAAACTGATAAGAGAGCGCCAGAAAATCAGAGAAAATACATAAGTCCAACAGATTGTAAACAATCGATTTAAAAAGACACTCAAGATAATGGTGAGTATCATACACAAAACAACGACAAATAAAACAGTCGTCATATCATCAAACGGGCGACTAACATACCACACTCAGATGATAAAAATACAAGTGAAAAAAGAATGAAAAGCAGAGGCGACAGATTACAAGCAGCATACAGAAATTAAAGATAACAAATGAACATCAAACGAACAGCAGGGCAAACAGAGAATAAATGAATGAAGAACTCAAAGATAAAAATGAAAATTATCAAATGATGAGTTACCCATAAAACAAATTTCTTAAAGATTCGTTCAGAATCCTTTCGCGATTCGTTCAGAATCCTTTCGCGATTCGTTCAGAATCCTTTCGCGATTCGTTCAGAATTCTGTCGCGATTCGTTCCGAATCCTGACGGGATTCGTTCAGAATCCTGACGGGATTCGTTCAGAATCCTGACGGGATTCGTTCAGAATCCTGACGGGATTCGTTCAGAATCCTGACGGGATTCGTTCAGAATCCTGACGGGATTCGTTCAGAATCCTGACGGGATTCGTTCAGAATCCTGACGGGATTCGTTCAGAATCCTGACGGGATTCGTTCAGAATCCTGACGGGATTCGTTCAGAATCCTAACGGGATTCGTTCAGAATCCTAACGGGATTCGTTCAGAATCCTAACGGGATTCGTTCAGAATCCTGTCGGGATTCGTTCAGAATCCTGTCGGGATTCGTTCAGAATCCTGTCGGGATTCGTTCAGAATCCTGTCGGGATTCGTTCAGAATCCTGTCGGGATTCGTTCAGAATCCTGTCGGGATTCGTTCAGAATCCTGTCGGGATTCGTTCAGAATCCTGTCGGGATTCGTTCAGAATCCTGTCCGGATTCGTTCAGAATCCTGTCGGGATTCGTTCAGAATCCTGTCGGGATTCGTTCAGAATCCTGTCGGGATTCGTTCAGAATCCTGTCGGGATTCGTTCAGAATCCTGTCGGGATTCGTTCAGAATCCTGTCGGGATTCGTTCAGAATCCTGTCGGGATTCGTTCAGAATCCTGTCGGGATTCGTTCAGAATCCTGTCGGGATTCGTTCAGAATCCTGTCGGGATTCGTTCAGAATCCTGTCGGGATTCGTTCAGAATCCTGTCGGGATTCGTTCAGAATCCTGTCGGGATTCGTTCAGAATCCTGTCGGGATTCGTTCAGAATCCTGTCGGGATTCGTTCAGAATCCTGTCGGGATTCGTTCAGAATCCTGTCGGGATTCGTTCAGAATCCTGTCGGGATTCGTTCAGAATCCTGTCGGGATTCGTTCAGAATCCTGTCGGGATTCGTTCAGAATCCTATATCCTAATAATCCTTTCGGGATTCGTTCATAATCCTTTCGGGATTCGTTCAGAATCCTGTCGAGATTCGTTCAGAATCCGGTCGGGATTCGTTAAGAATCCTGTCGGGATTCGTTCAGAATCCGGTCGGGATTCATTCATAATCCTGACGGGATTCGTTCAGAATCCTTTCGGGATTCGTTCAAAATCCTCTCGCGATTTGTTCTAAAGCCTTTCGCGATTCGTTGCAAATCCTTGCTGGATTCGTTTAGAATCCATTTGTTATTTGTTCTTAATCCTTCTTGAATACATTTCAGAATACTTCCCGGATCTGTTTTACAATTATTTCAGAATTCTATTCAGAAGCGAATTGACTTCGGATTCGGATATTTTGATTGGATTTGGTTTAAATTCGTATAGGGTTTGCAATAGATTTAGATTGAATTAGAATAGATGAAGATTGGATTGAGATTTAATTTAGATGGGATTTTGGACCGATTTTCGATTGAGTTTGGATTTGTTTTGAAATCGATTTCAATTAGATTTGTATTTGATCTGGATTGGGTTTTTCATTTTATTTAAATTGGATTTGGATTGGTTTTGGAATGGATTATGATTGCTTTTGGAACGAAATTGTTTTGAAATTGAACTTAGAGTGAGAGATTTGGACAGGATTTGGATTGGATTAGGTTTGGATTTGGACTGATTTGCATCCAATTTAGACTGAATTTGAGGGGGTTAGAAGCAAAGGGGTGTAAGTCACATTCTGGACTAAATTGAGTGGACCACAGCAAAAAATCCCTTGGTTCAAAAGCTTTGCAGTTGATATAGTTCGTACGTAATTAGGAAAAATGTGAAAATTCACAGAAAATTAGTTCAATCAAAGAAAATTAGTATTTTTGTTTAACTTACATACAAAATGCGGAAAAATATTGACCCGTTTTTTACAAAACTAACTTTTTGTTACCAACACCTCTTTTCTTTTCACCCCCTCAATTGGATTTAGATTGGAATGAGAATAAATTAGAATCCGATTTTTATTTGGCGGTGGCTTGGATTTGTATGGAACTTGGGTTGGATAAGATTTTGATTGGATTAAATTTAAATTAAATTTGGATTGGATTTGAATTGGATTTGGATAGGATTTGAAATGAAAGTAGATAGTGAATGGATTTTAATTGATATGAATTAGAATTTTGTATAGGATTTGTATAGGATTTGGTTTGGATGGTTATTAAATTTTCAAATTAAATTTGAATTGGATTTTCTTAAGAGAGGAAAATATTGACCCGTTTTTCTCAAAACCAACTTTTTGTCACCAACACCCCTTTGCTTTCACCCTCTTAATTGGATTTGGATTGGATTGAGAATAAATTAGAATCCAATTTTTATTTGGGATTTGATTTGAATGAGTTTTAATTTCGATTTAGTTTGATTGCGCTGGATTTCAATCGGCGGTGGATTGGATTTGTATTGAACTTGGGTTGGATAAGATTCCCTCAGAAGAAGGCTGCCAAACACAGCTGAAACGTCGGGCAGTTAAAACATTATTGTTTGAACAATTTTGAGACTGTAAAGCCGAATCCCATCACATATATTTAATAGTCGAGACACCATAGAGATAAGATTTTGATTGGATTAAATTTCAATTAAATTTGGATTGGATTGAATTGGATTTGGATGGGATTTGGAATGAAAGTAGATAGTAAATGGATTTTAATCGATATGAATTAGAATTGGTATATGGATTGAATTTTCTTTAGGTTTGTATAGGATTTGGTTTGGATGGTTATTAAATTTTTAAATAAATTTGTATTGGATCTTCTTTAGAGAGGCTTTTATTCAAGTAGTTTTTATTAGAGAAAACTAGTTTTTTGTGGAAAATTGGAGGAAACGCGTTAGAAATTGGAGGAATTGTAGTCATAATCCGGAGATTTCCATCGGAAACCGTGAGAATATTTCATTCAAAGAGCAATCTTAAAGCATGAAAACAATTTTAAGAGCGAAAAAAGGCGAAATTCGTTAGGATTTCCAAGGCATGTTGATGAAGTACTAAAGAGAATATCAAAAAGATAAGAACGATAATCATTTATGAGATGATTCAGAACAACAATAATGGAAGAATAATTAAAAATCCTGAATCGTATAAAAAAATTCTTGAGGATAAGGTAAAAATTAAAGGATCCCGAAGAAAATCATGTGTGGTTTCAACAGAAAATGCAAAGAGGAATTGGATCACAATCTGATAAGTACATCTTAGAACACGCTGGAAAGACATGGACACATGCAGAATGTTGAGAAGAGATATCTGGAACCTTTTTGACCAGAACTCTTGAAGATATTAAACGCACAATTCAGTAAATGCAACAAGAGTTAAGGATTTAACTCCACGCAAACAAAAATTGTTCCCCCATATCATAAGCAACTGCTTTCCGGAAGAAACCCCGAATTCTCGGTCTTGATTTGAATAACCAAAGTAAACACATACACACACATACCCCCCTGGAGAAACATCACGCTTCCCGTTGCCTTACGCTCGACCTCTTCCGCCACGACTGCAAGGCAATGAAATCGTTAACATTACGAACGAGATGATCCGGCGTATGTGGTCCTGGTTGGCTCACCGCCGGAAAACTTGTATTCCCATAAAGGGAGCTTTCATTTTTATTTCGGGAGGGAGGGATAGCACCTGCACGGCACCGAACTACACACGCAGCACCAAACTCGGGAAGGGAATTAGTTACAGATAATGTACTGAAATATTCATGGACGCAATGGTGGAACTCACAGACGCAGCCCCTCTCCGGAAGCGAGGTGCTAAAATGTGTAAACATACGTCCGAATAAGTTCGAAACTAACTTGGAACTGAACCCGGTAGCAAACCGAGCAATTTTTACTCCTAACACATGTTTTATTCATTTACTCTCTCCGGCCCGGTAGTTGGTGCTGCTGGCTGGTGGTGGCGGAGTTGCAAACAGAAAAACACTCCTCTTCGCAATTCTCGAATGGCAGTAACACTGGCTGGATTCAATTTCGGGGGTTATCTGACGGAATGGGAAAACCTCTAAAAATAGAACCCGGCTGGCACGATGCCGGAAAATCACATCGAACGGGGAAGCGCGGGTGGCGGGGGCGAATCATTTGTCGGTAAAATTTTGCACGATAAAATTCGAATTCACGTGGACATGGTGTGTAAAAGGGTGGGCAGGCAGGGCGGCATGGTAGGAGATCGAAATTTAATTTCCCAACCAAGCGGTACCTGCATTCGGAGGAGTACCAATTGAATGGGTATAGAAGTGGGGAACGCACGTGTGTCGGGGGTGCATTTTGGGGATATCGAAAAAGTGCATTTACTTCGTCGTCGTGACTGGCCTTTCAAGTGGATTTGTGGAGGTCGTTTGAAAATGTCACGATGGAATTGTGCTTCGGTGTCCAATTCCATACCGGAACCAGATGATTTTCAAAAGCGAAAATCAATAAGAGAGTGAACAGTGAGCACATGTTGTAAGGAAATGAGAAACATTGAATCCTGTGGGATTAAACGTTTCATAGTGGGATATTCAGCAGTCGAAGTAGTAGATAATACTGCGTAATCCTAATTAAAAAGTCAACAAATTGAAACAAATTCAAACAGGATCTAATAACGAATCTAAAGGATTCTGAAACGAAACGAAAATATTTTAATACGAATTCTGAAACGACTTCTGAGCGGGATCTGAAATGAATTCTGAAAAAATTTAGAAACGAATTCTGAAAAAAAAAATCTGATAAAAATTCTGGAAGGATTCTGCCACAAATTATGGAACGCTTCTGAATAGAATTATGAAATGATTGTGAAACAGTTCCGGGGAGTATTCTAAAATGTATTCAAGAAGTATTATGAACAAATAACAAATGGATTCTAAACGAATCCAGCAAGGATTCGATATAAGTTCTGGAAGAATTCCCAAAAGGGTTGCGAACGAATCCTGCAAGGATTCGATATAAGTTCTGGAAGAATTCCCAAAAGGGTTGCGAACGAATCCCGAAAGCATTGCGAACGAAACCCGAAAAGATTCTAACTGAATCCCGAAAGGATTCGGAACGAATCTCAAAATCATTCGGACAGAATTCCGAAAAGATTCAAAGAGAATCCCGAAAGGATTCTGAATGAGTCCCGAAAGGATTCTGAACGAATCATGAGAGGATTCTGAACAAATCTCAAGAGAATTCTGAACAAATTCCGAGAGGATTATGAACGAATTCCGACCCGGAAGGATTCTGAAAAAAAAAATCCGAGAGGATTCTGAACGAATCTCGAAAGGATTCTGAATACAATTCCATTCTAAAACAATTCCAAATCCAATTTTAATATAATTCGAAATTCAATGAAAACCCAATCTAGATTAAATACGAATCTAATCCGAATCGATTTCAAAATAAATCTAAGCTCAATCCAAAATCTAACCTAAATTCAATCTCAATCCAATCTTAATCCATTTCAATTGTAATTCAATCCAAATCTAATTCAAAACTAATCCAAATCCAATCCCAATCGAAAATTGGATTCAAATACAATCCAAACCCTGTCCAAATCTAATTCAGTCCAAATCCTGTCAAAATGCGGTCATCAAAACCAATCTAAATCCGATTCATAATTAATTCATACCCAATTGCAAAACTAACCCATTCAAAATGCAATCCTTGTTCAATTATAAACATTTCCAAAACATATCCCATTCTGATCAAATTTTCAAATACAATCCATATCAAATCCGACTCATACTCAAATCGAACTCAAAGTAAATCGAAAGCTAAATCGAAAATTTAATCTCTATCCAATCCTCATCCATTCCAAATTTAATTCAAACCCATACCGAAGTCAACCCAAATCGCATTCAAAATAAATCCAAATCCAATACCAATTGAAATCTAAATTAGAATTGGATCTAAATTCAATCAATTTTTAATCTCAATTTAATTCAAATTCAATTTAAATTCAGCAGTCTAAATCTAGTTCAAATCTAATCCAATTCCAATCCGAATCAAATTTAAATCGAAATCAAAACTAATCTAAATTCAATCCCAATCGAAAATCGAATTTGAATTCAAACTCAATCCAATCCGATTCCACTTTAAATCCAATACAAGTCCATTCCCAATCCTATCCATTTCCAATCCAAATCCAATTCAAAAGCAGTCCAAATCCAATCTGAATCCAATCCCTTACCCATACAATTCTATTCCAAATCCATTCCCAATCTGATTTTCAATTAAAATCTAATTCCAAAACAAATCCATTCCAAATGCAATCCAAATTCAATCCAAAGCCAATCCGAATCTAATCTAAATCGAATTCAAAACTAACCATGATCTAATCTCGAAAATTGTATCCAAATACAATCTCAATCCAAATCCAATCCAAATCTCTTGTCGAAACAAATCCCTTCCTAATTCAATCCAAATCCAATCCAAACCCCAAAAAACAAATCCAAATCTAATGCGAATCTAATCCAAATCGAATTCAAACTAATCCAAATTAATCCCAATCGAAAATCGGATACCAATCCAATCTAAAAACAGTTTCTAATCCAATCGAATCCAGTCGAAATAAATTCCAAATTAATTAATCCAAATCCGTTCTAATTCCAATTGAATTTAAATCCAAATCGAATTGAAAACTAATCTAAATCCAATCCCAATCGAATATCGGATCCAATGCCAACTCAATCGAAGTCCAAGTCAAACAAAATTCAAAAGCTAAATCTATTCCAAATCCGTTCCAATCCAAAACAAATGCAAATCAAATAAAAAACAAATCAATCCAATCCAAATAAAATTCGGATCTAATAAAAATCGATTTTAAAACAAATCAAAATCTAATCCATATCATAATCAAATCTAAATAAAATCCAATCGAAACTCCCATTCAAATTCAGTCCAAATTCAATTCAAATCCAATCCAAGTCTAATCTAAAATAATTCCATATTCACAATTCCATTCCAAACATAATCCAATCGATATCCAATCCAATAGAGTTCAACACAAATCTATTCCAAATTGCAATCCAAATCAATCAAACCAATCCAAACCAACCAAATCAATCCAAACCAATCCAAATCAATCCAATTCAAGTTCAATCCAAATCCTAATCAAATCCAATTCAGATCAATCCGAATCTAATCAAAATAAGTCAAATCCAGAATCCAAATCCAAAAATAATCCGAATAGAGAATCGAATTCAAATTCAATCCAAATCGAATTGAGATCCAATCCAATTGATCCAATCCAAATCAATTCCAAATCCAATGCCAATCCGATACAAATCCAATCCAAATCCAATCCAAATCCAATCCAAATCCAATCCAAATCCAATCCAAATCCAATACAAATCCAATCCAAATCCAATCCAATTCCAATCCAAATCCAATCCACATCCAATCCAAATCCAATCCGAATCTAATCCTAAATCTAATCTAAATCCAATCCAAATTTAATCCAATTTCAATTTAAATTCAATCCGAAGCGATTTGAAAACTAATCCAAATATAATTCCAATCGAAAATCGGAAACAAATCCAATCCAAAATAAAACTCAATCCATTCCAAATCCAATTTCAATACAAAATTTGTATGGATTAAATGGATTTAATCCATTTCTAATGCTATCTAAATTTAATTTAAATTTAATCCAAACCTATTCCAAAACAAATCCAACTCCAATCCGAATCTAATCCAATTCGGATTCAAAACTAATTTAAATCAAATCCCAAACGAAAATCGAATGCAAATTCAATCCACAGTCAATCCAAATTCAATTCGAATCCAATCCAGAACCAATCAAATGCAATTCAATCCAATCCCAAATGCAAACCAAATGCAATCCAAACATAATCCAATCCAGTCGATTTTAACACAAATCTATTCCGTATGCAAACCAAATCGTTTCATAATCCAAATATTACTCAATCTGAACCCACCCAAAATTCAAATCAAATTTAAGTTTAATCCAAATTTCAACCTCAAATCCAAATTCAATCCGAATCTAATCAAAATCGAATTCAAAATCAAACCAAAAACAATCTCAATAAAGAATCGAATTCAAATTTAATCCAAATCCAATCGAGTCCAATCCAATCCAAATTCAATCCGAATCCAATTATAAAATAAATCAAATCCAAATGCAATCTAAATCCTATCCAAATATAATTCTATTTATTTTAAATCCAATCCAAAACAAATACAATTTCTAATTGAAAACAAATTCAAGTCCAATCCCTATCAAAAATCGGATCTAAATTCAATCCAAATTCATTCTCAATCCAATTCCAGTTCAAATCTAATGCAAATCAGATTGAAATCCAATCAAACCCAACAAAACACCCAATCCAAAACAAATTTAAATTCAATCCAATTCGAAAATCGGATCAAATTCAAATTCAATAAAAACCAATCCAATTCGAAAATCGGATCAAATACCATTCCAAATTTAACCTAAATCTAATTCAAATCAAACCCGGTTCCTATCCAAATCCGAATAAAATCTAATAATAATCGAATTCAAATCCAATCCCAATCCAAATTTATTCCAAATTCAACCAAATTAAATCAAATTCCAATTCAGTTCGAATACAGATCCAATAAAAATGCAATCCATATCCAACTTAAATCCACATACAAACCATATCCATTCCAAATAAACTCCAAATTGAATCCAAATCCATTCCAAATCCAATCCGATCCAATTGCAATCCAGATCAAATTTGAATCCAATCCCAATTACAATTTAAATCCAAAACCAATCCAACTCAAATCCAAATCAGTTCTAAATACAATTCAATCTAAAACCATTCAGTATTTTATCCAAATCCAATCCACAGCCAAATTAAATTCAAATCCAATCCAGAACCAATTGCATACAATTCAATCAATCCGAAAGCAAATCCAAATCTGACCAAAAATAAATTCAAATCAAATTGAATCCAAATCCTTTCGAAATACAGCCCAAATCCAATTTAATCCCGATGCAATTCTGAACCAAATCAAATCCAAGACCAATCTAAATTGAATCTTAATTCAGCCTAAATCCAAAGCATATTCGATCCAATTCCAATCAAATCCGAATCTTCTTCAATTCCGCTCCAAATCAAATCCAAAACCAATCCGGATTGAATATAATTCTAATACAAATCCAAATCCGATGAATGTTTTATTCAGATTCAATCAAAGTTAAACCCAAATACGAAACAAATCCTATCCAAAACAAATTCAATCCAAAACAAATCGAAATCCAGTCAAAATTCAATCCTTATCCAAATCAAATTCAAGCCAAAAATCAAACCAAAAATCAATTCACTTCAATTCCAATCCAATCAAAATCCAATCCAAAGCAATTACAAATTAAATCCAAATTAATCCCAAATTCATTCAAAATCCAATCCGAAATATTTCAAATCTAATACAATACAAATTCTATTCAAATTCAATTCATTCTGAATGCAACAAAAATCTAATACAAATCCATTCTAAATTCAATGCAAATCAATTCAAATCTAATCCAAATACGGTCCAATTCCAATCTACTCCAAATTCCTGCCAAATCCAATCCAAATCATATCTAATCCCAATTTAGTTTGTATCCTATGCAAATCCAATCCAAATTCCGATCGAATTCCAATTCAAATCAAATCCAAATCCAATCGAATTCGAATTAAAATTTAATCCAAATCTTATCGAAATACATTCCAATCCAAATCCAATCCAATGCTTATCAAAATACATTCCTAATACAATCCAAATCTTATCTAAAGTCAATTCAAATGTAATCCAAATACAATTGAAATCTAATCGAAATCCGATTCAAATCCAATTCAACTCCAATCAAAATTCAACTATAATTTAATCGATAACTTTTCTAATTTCCTTCCATTTTTTATCTTAATTCTATGAGAATTTCATCCTATTTTAAACGAAGTTTCGAATTATAAACAAGTCTATTTCAAATCCCAAATAAAAAAAATCAAACCTAAATAAACATGATCCAAATTCAATAAATATTCAAATCAAATCCAATATTATTGTAATTTAGTAATTCAATCCATATCCCGTTTTTAATTCAATATTGATAAAATCCGAATTCAATTCCAATCCAAATTCGAACCAAATCCGATCCTAATCCGATCGAACTCAAATTCATTTAAATCCATTCGAAATCGAATAGAACATCAATCTAATTCGAATACAATCTATCTTAAATCCTAATTCAATCTAAAGCCGACAAACGTTCTTCCACTAAAAAGTTCAAATACTACAAAACACAACAGAGTCGGAAGTTACAAAAAAGAAATGTTTGTATTGCAATTCCATACTACCTTGGGTTGCTCCTGAGGAACAGAACAACTTCTAATTCACTTGAAGACAGCAAACGAAGTGTATCAAATTCGACAACAAATAGCGCAATTGTGTGATGAATTTCCATTCGGTATCTTCCATTAGAGTCTTGAGTGCATCCTGCACTGTCCAACTTACAATCCATTCATTCAAAACTTCGAACAAAAGTCCACTTCCATGCAAATACAAACCGATCTGAAGCACAGGATTTCGCCCATTATTATTCACCATTTCTCCCCATCAATCCCCAATCATCAATCAATGCCGATAAACGACACAAATTGAAACCAATTCCGTTATCGTTCTCCTCATCCGTATCTTCATGAATCCGTAATCGGCTCAAGCGCAAACACAAATTAACTCAACCGATTCAACAAATCTGCTCCCTGGTCGTCTTGGTAGTCTTTTGTTCCGGCGGCGGGGGGCCGGCAGGAGTAATAATTTGATTGAGTTTTGATTATGTCAGCTTTCCGGCTCCGGCTCGCTCGGAATACGATGAAGATGGTCGGTCCCTATTCTGTGTTTCAATTTCATCGAATTCAAAGAAGTTGCTCAGCCCCATCGTGTGTCTATCTCTAATGGAGATCCATGAAGTTTTGTCACTTGGATGATCCCCGTACTGCATACAACAACCAATGGTGAATCCTTCCGGGAGGGAGGGGTGGGTGGTCGTAATGGAAGACAGGGCAACCGGTCCGGATTAAAACCGAATCGGTAATATTTGCTTTTATGTTTATGACCAGTTGTTGGGTACCACAAAGTTGTTGGACAGCCCCCGTCAGGATTCGGAACGACCACACCGGCAGCAGTTTGGTTTTAAGAGGGATGTTTTATTTACTTAGTTATTTATTCATTTTACCATCATCATCAATGGGCGGGGGAGGGACTGGAGCTGGGCGAAGGCTAGGCGCCCGTTCCCGGTGAAGAACGAGTAGTCATAAATTTACATCCGTCGCTTCGTCCCATCAGCACGGGGGGACAGTTGTTGCAGCGTCATTCCCAAAATGGAGCCTTCTGTCTCTATCTGTTATGAATACTGTCAGTGGTAATCAAAAGCTGGTTACAAATTCATGACAAAAGACGAGAAATTACTTTCTTCGACCGTACCGAACCGAACGCTGGGGAGCCTTTCGGTCCGGTCTTCTAGGGGGGCGTCTTCCCGGAAAAAGCACGGAAGAAGGAAATGGTGCATTTAATATCTTGTCAGACTGCCTCGTCCTGCCCACGACCGTTGCCGAGTCGAGAGGGGGTTCAAGGGTTAGCAAAAACAGATTTAAAGGAGCTTGAGGTTTACTTTGCTTCCTTAATTACAAAATCTGACTGTCCGTCCGGCTTGTTCATGCACTCGTATTCACAGGAAAGGATGAAAGCGACCTGAGAACTCGAACAAGCAGCGCGCAAACAAGGTGCTGCAATAAAGCTTCGAAATGAAATCTTCATTATCTGTATGAAATTCTGTTCACCGTGATCCAGAAAGGGAACTGGAAACCCATTTATCCGAATCATATTTTTATACAAAAGTCCTTTTTGCCCGGGGATATTTGCACAAACAAAATTACAGCCTCATCACACATTTGACGATCATTCCTTATAGGTTTCTTACGTAATACATATGAACACTTTTCGCCATAAGGCAATATTCTTCAACAATTCCGTAGTAACAATGACTTTTTCGTTCTGCAGATTTTTACGCTGTGCTTGAGAATCTTCCGCTCTTACAACCGAGCAAATCTCGCTTAACTTTTCAAAAGGACCTAAGTAACATTTTTTTCATGAATTAATTTGAATAGTGCAATTAACAGAACAACATGAAAGCTATTCATTGCAGTATTCAAATGAATTCATGAAAAAAATGTTACTTAGGTCCTTTTGAAAAGTTAAGCGAGAAATGTTTTGTACTCAGAATCAATATCACGACTTTTTTACGTTCAAATTATTCCCATTTGTTCGATCAAAATCAGTTTTGCTCAGAAAAAAAAATAAAATTATGGACGACGCCAGAAAAATTATACTTTCAACCCTTTTGACTCACCGTGCACCGGACTCCGGGTCTCCGGGAATTCTTGACTGCTTCAATAGTGCAAAAGGAAACTTGCAAAATAATCCTATTAGCCCTACTTTACAAACAATCTTTTACCGAAGACGAACGAAAGGAACCAACTGACAGAAGTTCCGACGGAGGTCGGAGGATACTAAAAAAAATGAATGAAAGAGGGCGCCGGCCGCCACCACTCTGACTTCACTCACGTACAAAAGTGGGGGAAAAGTGCCGCCGGGAAAAGGGGTCGGTCGGGAGCCGAACAAATGAAAAGGATTTGCGGTCGACCTTCCTTTTCTTTCTTTTTTGGCTCTCCTCAAGGTTCGAAGAATTCACACAAGAACAAGACACTGCCCCGGCCGAGGAAAAACATTCAACTGGTGAATGGCGAAGAAAGCGATACCGAACCGGAGAGAATGGAACGGGAAAGTTTCTAAATTTAATTAGGCGGCAGTTGAATCGGTTCGGTTCGGTTTGGTGTGGTCACCACTTTCCCTTTTCAGGGCACCACGTCGTGGCGGCGGGAAGGAAGGGTTAAGAATGTTAGAAGCGGCCTGGAAGGAAAAGTTTTCGTTTTGTTGAAAAACAGTTTGACACGACGACGACAGAACATGGATGGAAAGAAAGCTGGCGAAGAAGGCAAAGGTGATGGCGCTTGTTGACATTTGATAGGCGTTTGCGGTCGAAATGCTTTGTTTGTTTGTTGGGAAAAGTTTTCGCCATTTGTGATAAACGAGAATGGGGGGCGAGAGGGCTGCAACAAAGTCCAAGATATCGTTTTAAAATACTTAATAGATATGATTAATGGAAGGGAAATACACTTTGCTTTGTGTTTTTATATTCAATACGCAATGAAAGGATTACAAAGAAAATCCTGAGAGGAATCTGGGCAAAATATGGAGAGGATTCCGAATGAAACATTGAGAAAAAAATAGTAAGAATAAGGAATGGATTAGAAATGGACTTAAAAATGGATTTTGGAAGAAGAAAATCTTGAAATGATTCTGAAAGAAGACTTGCAAGAATTTAAATAGAATGAAAAAAATGATTCAAAGAACAATTTTGAAAATAAATTCACAAATCTGGTAGGCGTTTTGGATGCAGGACACTGAAGAAAATTCTAGAAGTAATTCTGAATTTCTTAAGATCAGGAAGAATTCTCAACTGAGCCCTGAAAGAATTCCGAAGGGAAGGGGAGTATATTGAAGGATTTGGATTTGTTTTGGAATGGTTTATGATTTGAATTGTATTTGAAATTGATTTGTTTTGAAATCGGATTTGGATTAGATTTGGATTGAATTTGGATCCGATCTTCGATTGGGATTTGATTTGGAATAGAGTCGAATTGGATTTGTTTTGGATTGGGTTTAGATTAGAATTGGATTGTTTGAAATGTTTTTTTTAGAGAATGGAAATGTATTTGTTAGTGATCAGATTTAGATTGAATTTGGACTGAATTGATTTTAGATTTGAAAGAGATTGAATTTGGTTTTGGACTGGAATTGGATTGTATTTGGATTGAATTTGGATTGGATTTGGATTAGATTTTTATTTGATGTGCTTTTGATTTAGATTGATGTTGGATTGGATTGGATTTAGATTGGATTTGATTGGATTTGGATTGGATTTAGATTGTATTTAGATTTGGACTCGGATTTGGATTCTGATTGGATTTGGATTTTGATTGGATTTGGGTTGGGTTTTGAATTAGATTTTTATTGGTTGTGGTTTTGATTTAGATTAAATTTGGATTGGATTTGGATTGGTTTTGAATTGTATTTGGATTGGATTTGGATTGGATTTAGATTGGTTTTGAATTGGATCTGGATTGGATTTGGATTGGATTGGGATTGGATTTGGATTGGATTGGATTGGATTGGGATTGATTTGGATTGGTTTGGATTGGTTTGGATTGGATTTGGATTGGTTTGGATTGGATTTGGATTGGTTTGGATTGGATTGGTTTGGATTGGATTTTGATTGGATTCGGATTGGATTTGGATTGGATTTGGATTGAATTTGGATTGGATTTGGATTGAATTTGGATTGGATTTGGATTGAATTTGGATTGCATTTTGATTCGAATTGGATTGGTTTGGTTGGTTTGGATTGGTTTGGATTGGTTTGGTTTGATTTGGTTGGATTTGGTTGGATTTGGATTTGATTTGGATTGGTTTGGATTGAATTTGGACTGGATTTGGATTGGATTTGGTTTGATTTGGTTTGGATTGGATTTGGACTGAATTTGGATTGGTTTGTGTTGGATTGGGATTGGTTTGGATTGGTTGGATTGGTTTGGTTGGTTTGGTTGGTTTGGATTGGTTTGGGTTGGATTTGGATTGGATTGGTTTGGATTGGTTACGATTGGTTTGAATTGGTTTGGATTGGTTTGGATTGGTTTGATTGGGATTGGTTTGGATTGGTTGGTTTGGATTTGATTTGAATTGGTTTGGTTTGGTTTGAATTGGTTTGGATTGGTTTGGTTTGATTTGAATTGGTTTGGATTGGTTTGGTTTGGGTTTGGTTGGTTTGATTGGTTTCGGTTGGTTTGGTTTGATTTGGATTGGTTTGGTTTGATTTGGATTGGTTTGGATTGGTTTGGTTGGTTTGGATTGGTTTGGATTGGTTTGGATTTGGTTGGTTTGAATTGGTTTGGTTGGTTTGGTTGGTTTGGATTGGTTTTGATTTGATTTGGATTGGTTTGGAATACAATTGGGTTTGAATTTGATTTGAATTGGATTTGGATTGGATTTGGATTGGATTTAGATTGGATTTGGATTGGATATGGATTGGATTGGATTTGGATTGGATTTTGATTGGATTTGGATTTGATTTGAATTGGATTTGGATTAAATTTGAATTGGATTTGAATTGTATTTGAATTGGATTTGGATTGGTTTTGGATTGGATTTGGATTGGATTTGGATTGGATTTGGATTGAATTTGGATTGGATTTAGATTGGATTGGATTTGGATTGGATTTGGATTTGATTTGAATTAGATTTAAATTGGATTCGGATTCGATTTGGATTGGATTTGGATTTGGATTTGATTTGAATTGGATTTGGATTGGATTTGGATTGGATTTGGATTTGATTTGAATTGGATTTGGATTGGACTCGGATTAGATTTGGATTGGATTTGGATTGGATTTGGATTGGATGTGGATTTGATTTGGATTGAATTTGGATTGGATTTGGATTGGATTTGGATTTGATTTGAATTGGATTTGAATTGGATTTGGATTGGATTTGGATTGGATTTGGATTGGATTTGGATTGGATGTGGATTTGATTTGGATTGGATTTGGATTGGATTTGGATTGGATTTGGATTGGATTTGGATTGGATTTGGATTGGATTTGGATTGGATTTGAATTGTATTTGGATTGGATGTGTGCTGTATTTGAATTGCATTGGTATCCGATTTTCGATTGGGAATTGATTTGGATTAGTTTTGAATTCAATCTGGATTTGATTCGGATTGGATTTGTTTTGGATTGTGACTGAATAGAATTGGATTGAATTTTGAACGCATTTGGAATGGTTTTGTTTAGAAAATAGATTTCGATCGGATTTGGATCAGATTGAGTTTTATTTTGAATTGGATTTGGATTGGAATTAGATTTGGATTAGTTTTTAATTCGAATTAGATTAGATTCGGTTAAGATTTCAACTGGAATTGAATTAAATTTGGATTGCATTTGAATTGGATTTGGATTCAATTTGCACTGGATTTGGATTTAGATTGAGCTTGAATTGGATTTGGATGCGGTTTTAGATTAGAGTTGTATAGATCCAAATCAAGAATCCATAATTAAATGTAGATTTGATTGGATTAGGATTTGTTTTAGATTGAATTTGATTTATATTAAGATTGGATTTGGATTGGATTATTATTCGATTTGGATTGCATTGCACATGGAATTATTTTGATGTTAGATTTTTGTTGGTTAGGGACCCGATTTAGAATGGATTTGAACTGGATTTGGATTGATTTGGACTGGATTTCAATTGGACTGCCTTTGCATCTGATTTTCGGTTGGGATTGGATTTGAGTTAGTTTTGAATTCGATTTGGATTTGATTTAGATTTGAATTAGAGTGAATTTGGTTTATTGGATTGGATTATGATCCGATTTTCGTATTGAATTTGGATTAGTTTTAAATTTGAATTGGATTAGATTCGGATTAGATTTAGATTAGATTTAGATCAGATTCGGAACTCGTATTTGTTTTGGATTCGAATTGAATTTGGAATGGATTTACTTTGAAATTTGAATTGGTTTGGATATGTGTCAAATTTGGATTAGATTGAGTTTGAATTCAGATTGGATTTGGATTCGACTCGATTGGAATAGATTTGGATTTTATTTAGATTGGAATTGGATTGGATTTGAATTCGATTTGGATTATATTCGAGTTTGTTTTGGAATGGATTATGTTTGGATTTGGATTAAATTAGGAATGAAATTGTTTTGAATTTTTTTTTTTTTTTAAGTTGGAATCGGATTTAGACTGGATTTGGACACAATTTTCCATTGGGATTAGATGGATTTTGGATTGGATTTTGATTGAAATTGGATTTTGTTTGAATTGGATTTGATTGAGATGAAATTTGGATTGGATTTGGATTCGATTTTCGATTGGGATTGGATTTGGTTTAGGTTTGGATTGGATTTGAATTGAATTTCGATTGTATTTGCATAAGGTTGAGATTGAATTTAGATTGGATTTAGATCAGATTTTCGATAGGGATTGGATTTTGATTTATTTTGAATTCGATTTGGATTTGATCCGGATTTTATTTGGATTGGATTGAATTCGCATTTTTTTTTATATGATGTGCGTTTGTTTAGAATTGTTATGGATTAGGATTTAGATTGAATTTATAATTCAAATGATAATTGGTATTTAAGAAAGGAGATGTTTAGAAGTGAAGAAAAAAGGAAGAAGTAAGAAGGAAGATGTATAAAAGATGAAGGAAGAAGGAATAAAGTAGGAAGAGAGAAGAATAAGGGAAATGGACGAATGAATAAGGAAAAATGAAGGAGAAAGAAGGAATGAAGGAGAAATAAGAAGGAAGAAGGATGATAACGGAAGAAAGTTGACGGAAGGGAGAAGAAAAAAGAAGAAATAAGGAAAAGGGTAAAGGAAAAGGCAGAAGGAAGAAAGTAGACGAAAGAGAGAATAAAATAGGTCAAAGAAGAAGAAAGAGAAGGAAAAAGGAAGCAGAAAAAGGAATGAAGGAAATTTTAGAGAAGAAGAATTAATTTCCAAACAGTCAATTGTCACATCTCACTTCTCACCAGTGACATTAAACTTCTCACTTCTAACTACTCAGTTCTCACTTCTTATTTCTCACTTCTCACTTTTCATCTCTCACTTGCTTTGAATTTTTCATTTCTCAGATTCCACTTTTCGTTTTTCATTTCTCACTTCTCACTGTTCACTACTCACTTCTTACTTTTCAATTCTCGATTATGTTTCTCACTTCTTACTTCTCACTCCTTTCTGAGAAAGAAAGTAGGAAGAAAGCGGAAGATAGTAGAAGGAAGAGGGAGTTTAAAGAAGAAATAAAGGAAAAGAAAAGAAAATAGAAGTAATGGGTAAGGAGTAAGAGAGTAAGTAAGGGAGAAAAAAGCACACTTAGCACTTCTCACATTTCAAACCTCATTTATTATTACTTACTTCTTTTCACTTTTAAATTTTTGCTTCAAATTTCTTATTCCTCATTTGTCACTTTTCACTTTTCACTTCTCACTTCCCACTTCTCACTGTTCACTGCTTCTCGCATGGCACTCTCAGTTTTCAATTCCCACCTCTCACTTTTAAATTTTAGCTTGTCACTTCTTACTTCAAACTTTTCACTTTTCACTTCAAACTTTTCACTTTTCACTTCTCACTTTCCACTTCTTACTTTCGTTTTCTCTCTTTTCACTTTTCATAACTCACTTTCTACTACTCCCTTCGCACTTTTCTCTTTGAATTCCTCAGTCTAACTTCTCACTTCCCATTGCTCACTTTTCACTACGCATCATCTATTTTATTTTAAACTATTCGGCCAAATGACCCGACACCGTGTATATCGTGGATGTGAACCGTGATTTGAAAATTACTTCGACTTAGAGAGTTACAGAATATCGAGTTAGAGAGAGTAGTTTTAAATTCGATTTGGACTAGATTTGCATTAGATTCAGATTAGATTCGGAATTTGGATTTTTTTGGATTTAATTTTTAATGGATTTTCTTTGAAATTGGATTTTTATTGGATATGGATCGGATTTGGATTAGATTGCGTTTAAATTGTGACTGTTTTTGGATCCGATTTTTGATTGGAATAGATTTAGATTGGACCTAGATTGGAATTTGATTTGATTTGGATTGGGATTTGGACTAGACTGGATTGGGACCGAATCTGGATCTGACTATCGATTGGTATTGGATTGTGGTTTACTTTGAATTCAATATGGAATTGTTCGGTTTTAATTTGGTCTATGTTCGGACTGGATTTTGTTTGAGTTTGAATTGGTTTCGGAACCGATTTTAGATTGGAATTGGATTAGTTTTGAATTTGTTTTGATTTTGATTTGATTTCGAATGGATTTCTATTGAATATGATTGGATGTACACCCGATTCTTTTTTTACACGGGGGATGCGTTCCGTGTAAAAAAAGTTTTCAGTTCAAAATTATTTTGGGAGTATTTGATTTGATTTGGGATTATAATATATTTGTGTCTATGATGGTTTCGAATAGATGTGAACTTTATTCGGCAATCTGAAAATAGCGACTTTTGTTACCAGTGTTTGTACGATTGGAAGAATTAAAGGTTTTCCTACAATTCCTGGTGAAAAATTGAAAGCCAACACTATCCTAAAATAATTCAATATCTCATAAACATTTGCAAATCATTCCTTACCCTTGACAGAGAATATTCTCACCGCAACGTGCCTAATCCAAATCGAATCGAAAGCCAAAAACCAAAACTCCAAAACCCGTCCAAATGCGGACAGTGACATTATCATCATCAAGCAAGCTAGCATGCAACAGTTTTCCTCATCGACCAGTAGTATCCAGCCGCCTCTGACATCATCCCGGCGGCCCTGCCGGAATGGCTCTGGAACTGGAACAATCAACCGCTATCACAACTGTGGAAAATTCAAACAAACCTATCGTCATCGAACGAAAAGGAACGACGACGAGTTGTGGACCGGAATTGGAAACGACTCAAAGATTGGGTTGGGAGTAAGGGTTGTGGCCGGGGGGACTGTCGGAACCGTACTTCTTGTGGACGGCAACCTGTCATAAATTGTATGAGGAACAGAACAGAACTGCCCCAACGGTGAGTCCATATTATTGTCCGACCTGGTTTGGGGGCGGGGGAGTCGTCAGGTGCGCAAAAAGTTCTCCTTTGCCTACCGGTAGCTGCAGGTTTTTGCCCTAAAGCGGGAGACATGTGTGGGTGTGACTATTCGATATTGGATAGGTTGGATGGGTTCTGCAGCTGCAAGAACGAACATCTTTGTGGAATCAAACTCCGGGATGTTGTGTTGGCTCTGCTGCAAGGTGAGGAAGTTCCGGTTGTTATCAAAGCGTCGTCACAGTGAATACCGAGATGAGGGAGAGTAAGACAAAGGTGAAATCCGAGCAGAATCAGAAAATAGAGTTCTGAAATTGTTGAAATCAGTGTTGCCAGGTTGATAATTGCTTCGGGTACAAAGTACTATGGCAAAAATGGTACCCAACATTGTTTCTGTTTCAAGAGATGTTGAATTCTAAAACAATTGCTGGCATCACTCGTAGAAACATTCGACAAAAGCGAAAAGGTGTATGAAGAACAACGGATGCATTAGCTTTATGTGTTTATTCTTGCCATGTTTCATGATTATTGGAACGATGAAGATGTTGATGAAGGCTCATTGTTCCGTAAGGGAAAAAGGAAATCATATACTTCGAATTATAGGTGATGGCTCTTGGTGAGCTTTGCAAAAGGTGCAGATTTCCAAACATGTTGCATTTTAAAGTCATTAAATGCTGTCCATAGTTGAATTTCATCACTCGTGTTATTGCTTGAGTCGATTCTTTGACCTATTTAATGACAGTTTTCCGAGAGAACCCATAATTTTTATCGATTCTTTTTTAAAAATCGAATCCGGCTTGATAACCGAATCGACAATGACCCAGAATTGTTGGTTCAAATGTCATTTCAACCAATTTGATTTTTTCAGATATTTAAGACATTTTTTTTTAAATTGAAAATTCGCAAATTCTGAAAACAGTTTGCATAAATTCAACACATCTAAGCGAACATTTTAATATTTTGCAATGCTGTTTATAAACCGGATCAAAGGCATTCCTCGGAGACAATAATTTGAATAAACAGCACACCTGCGCCACCTGTCGGCAGTGAATTAAACGAACGTGTGTGTTGTCACCTTCGAGCATCCCTGTCTGCTGATGGAGCCGGAAAGGCGAAACCGAGGGCTCGAGCAGCGCAGGGAATTCTGAGAGATAAAACCCCCCGGAGGGGATTTGTATGGCTGGCGCGGTATTATCATCATCGGTGGTTATATTGCAGCCCTTATTACCCGTGCCGTGCGTTGGATTTCGCTTTCTTCCGCCCTCGCTGTCACCGTCTGGGTGCGGTGACACATCACTCTGAATGAATGGGGGATGAAATCAATCAAAAGCGCCCGGAGGCGCCCGGACCTACATTTCACAATTTACAATAACACAGCGATGACGGCATTTCATCGCGATTACAATGTAGTTCCGGCGGGGGATTGCTGGGTTGGGCCACTACCACAGTGGGTTAAGCGGGGGGGTTGTAGGGGTATGAAACCCGATGATTTCGATGTGCGGAAACGAGATTTCCGCCATGAATAGGCTTCCCGGGAACTGGGAAGCGTTTTGCGGGATTAATGGATTCGGATTGTGCGGTGTTTGCAGCATGGAATGTATTAGTTTGTGTGGTGTTTCAAAGATTGTCAAGTCACCATAAAGTGGAATGTTTGATCGGGGAAGTATTCCAAGAATTAAATCCAATGGGCGTTAATTTGATGTGTTGTGGTGATCCATTAATTCAAAACTGAAGGCTTTAACTTAGCAACAAGGATCTACATCAAAATTCAAGAATAATTCCATATTACACCGCAAGGAAGCATAATTCAAAGATATTTTATATGAATTCAAACCATATTTGCGATTTTAGTTAATTGTGTAGAATATATCAATATTAGTCAATCCTTACTTTAATATCTATGAATAGTTCATCAAATTATATAAGGAAAACTTTCGAGCATTTCATGGAATCATTTTTATCAAAATTGCAGAACCTTATCTTGATAACTAATTTGACCTTTATTTATCTTTCTTTGCAGGTGAGTTTCCATTCAAACTTTAATACTTCATTCACACCACCAAGAGTCGTGTCCGGTAACAATGCGAACGAATTGGTTAAATTATAGCACTCGCAGCAACTTATCGGGCGGATTACGTTGCTATATATATCGGCTGCCATTGCTACAACAAAAACTGTTCTGCTCCTTTCAGTAAGTTACACAGATTGCACATTTTTGGCATTATTGGGAGTAAACATTAGAGGTTTTGAAATTTATAAAGCCGTGATGAAATAGAAAAAATCATACTAAAACCTTATCATAGCACATTTTACTTTCATAAAATATGCTTTTGTTGGTTTTAGCCACTTATTGAAAATTTCTAAAAATTCGACGATTTTGGCAATGAAAAAAGTCTTTTGTCGCCGCATGTCATCGCCACTTAACATGTACCACGATTCAGAGTACCATCAGACCTTTCAGGGTGCGTCGAGAAAGTTTGCACATTTCCAAGTTGGAGCTATTTGAAAAAAAGTCTAATTTGATGTAATTTCTTATAGGAAAAGTTATGTCCCACCATCCATGTTTATTTGCATTCAATGCTAAAATCCCCGTCGTATAAAACTTATTGCGAGCAAATCGGATGAGTATAAGTGCCAAAAGTGGTGTTTTTCCTTTACACTTTATAAAATTATAGTATTTTGAACATAATGTTTGAACGCGTTGACCATTATGGACCGTCGCGCAATTATGTAAGATTTTGAACGTTAATAGCGCCTTTATTTTTCGATGGATCTTTGAGATTAACTTTTGATTATCAACGTTAAACTATTGAAATCAATCCTGTTCATGCATTCCTGACACGGACATCAGATTGATGTAAGGTGTTTTTTTTTACAAAGAGTAATGCTAGTGTACTGTAAACCCTCCTTGGACTCCAACCCTAGTTCCCCCCCGGGACAGCTTTCCAGCATTACTTCTGAAGGATAGGCTGTACTTAATGTACATTTGAGACTTACTTGGATGCTCATTCTAACACTCCACTGGCATGCCTCGAGGTGTCAATAGCGGTATGTAGGGACCAATCAACGATACTACGCTACGACACTCCACACTCAAACTTCTGCCGTGCTTCGAGGTGACAATAGTGGTGACGCACTATGACACTCCTGCCTCAACACAAGCAGATCACTCGCTCTCTGCTGAAGCAGCACACGCACTACCCTACCGAAGTAGGGACACTCCCCATGCCAATTGGCACTCCCTGGGCTCCTGTGCGCTTTGAGCGGCACACGGTCGCTTTGATAGGACCTGCTTGCGGACACATGTAGCTTTTTGTAGAGGTTTAACAAAGCCCACTGCCAAACCCCACCACATCCTAGGCAGCCCCCCTAACTCGCAGAGCCCGTGGGGAGGGGTCGTAAAGCCCTTGGACATAGTCCCTGCTGCTCTGCTCCGTTGATGTAAGGTGTGAACCTTTTTGCCCACCGTTTCATTTTCTCTGTGCATAAAAAAGACACGTGTTCCGCGCGCAGGCTCGTCATTTTTGATCGTGATTTCACGGAGAGCAGACAATGGCGCTGGCTAGTTGTTCCAGCAACAACGGCTATCACAGTGAAGGCTCGTTGGTGGCGGTCATCGATAGTGGAGCGGCGGTGCTGTCCTTACCAATTTGGCGAAAATTGAAATTTTCTCGCACGATTCTGACTTTGATTTTGTTGCGATTAGTGATTGAATAGTGCGCATTATTAAAAACAAATTGGTTCTTTTCTGGATCACCATCTCGTACAAGAGAAGGTTTATCTGAGATAAATTGCATGAGCATGAGCATGATGACCGTGCATTTCGTAGTTGCTACTCCGTGATCGACCAGAACAATCGCAATTGCATAGGGAACAAATGGATGGAAGCATGGGATTTGCTCTCCAACCTCAATGTACACAGTTCGAGAGCTCTAGGATTTTGGATGGCCGATAACGGCGCCACGTCCTCACGGTCATCGGGGATGGGAAGCAATTGATGATGCAGACACTCGCCCACTGCAAGCCGAGAACACCTCTGCACTCGCCACGAGTGCCTGCGGAATTTTATTGGAATATGGGTTAGGTTTTATGGCAGAGGTTCGTCTTGGTTAACGGATTGCCAATTTGATAGTAATGAAAGAGTTGTATATCCTAATTGGATGCCGAAACGAGCTTTTTCGCTCATTTCGAATTCTAACAGTAACCTGCTAGAACTAATCAAGCTGTAGGAATAGGAATAGAAGATGGAAATGGTATGAAAGCCCATTTCCAGTTCTAGCTATTGCTAGAACATGAGAAATATATGAAAGATACAAAGTAGGAGGAATGGAACGGGCCTGGGATTGAACCCACGACCTCCTGCGTATGAGGCAGAAGCGGTAGCCATATGACCACCAAGCCCGTTAGAAGGTCTGAGATAAATTTTCTTCAAAGTTCAAAACATAATCACGGTAGAAAAGTTGCCATCGGTAGCGAAATCAAAATGAGAGGACGTTGCTACAATAAATTTATTCAAATTGATGGCGTCTACAGCATTTCAGCGGTAAATAAAAAAAAAACAAATAAATTTTCCTCACGAGATACTGATTTTAGTTTTGTTGCTGTTAGGGATTGGAATGGCGCTTTATGGAAAATAAATACGTGTTTTCAATGATCATTATTTTACACAAGAAAAGTCGATTCTAGACGAATTGTCTTCCAAGTGCGAAACATATATGTTAGGGTGCCAATGGAATGTATTGGAAGAATCATCGCATTTCAACAACGGGTAGAGCTAAGAAGTTTTTGAAAAAATGACTTTTTGGGACTTAGAAATTTTCTTAGAAATCGATTTTTTATGCCAAATGTCTTATAAACGCATAAAAGGTCGAGTTCGGGTGTCACCTCGAAAAGTAATTTTTGAAAATAATTGAATTTTTTGATACTTTGAAAACAGACGAGACAGATTTTTATGCCAAATGTGTTACAAATAAATTGTTCAAGAGATAACTCCACATCTTGACGTTTCATGCATTTCTAAATCCTTTGGCATCAAACAAAAAATCGATTCCGAAAAAATGTCCAAGTCCAAGTCTCAGTCTATTTTTTTGAAAAAAAAAAACGAGGTAACACCAGATTTCGATGTTTCATACATTTCATTTGGCATGAAAAACAGGGCAGATCACTTTTTAGTGACTAGGTCACTATTTTGAGTCTAGTAACTAAAAATCATTATTTGCATCAAAAAGTCATTAAAGTCACTATTTTTCGTTAAGGTCACTACTGACAGAATCCAAGTTTAAAAGTGCTCGCGAGGCGGCGAGGAGGCGGCGGACAACTGTCATTTTTGTTGATTCAGCGTGCGTGAAAAAATAAAAATGACAGTTGTGCGTTGCTTTCGTATCGAGTGGTGTGCCCCCGAAAACGCGAGCACTTTGAAAATTGGATTCTGTCAGGAGTGACCTTAAATGGTCACTGAAGTCACCATTTTCCCACCGCCGATTGTTAAAACAAGTCACTTGTAGTTTCAGTCACTTTTTGAATATTTAAGCTGCCTTGCGACCATTTGAGGACGAGCCTCATCTCTATCTCGAAAGATCAATGAGTAATAATAGCACGAAGACCATGTCTAAGGCGTTTTGATCGTGTATAAAGAACAGGTTTCGTGTAGAAAAAAGTTGTTTGATCACAGGTTTCCTTACATAAAGTACTTAGTTTTGCAAACGAGTTTGTTTACAATTTTTACTGTACTTACGTATAAATAAATAAAAAATACTTATATTTTGGAAATCACTTTTTGATCACTATTTTTTTTTCTTTTAGTCGCTAAAGTTCGCTATTTTTTATCCCTAAAACGGGCTGCTGCAAAAACAAAAATTTCAGTTTCGAAAAATTTCCCAAAAATTTTCCCAAAGTCAATTTTTATTTTTTTTTTCGAGGTAACACCATAACTCGACGTTTCATGCATTTCTAAGACATTTGGCATTAAAAATTTTCCTGTACCGAATTCTGGAAGGATCGTTCGGTTCTCTCGTCACGTTTTTGAAAATTTTGTAGAATTTTTTAAAACCTCGCAACAGTTTTTCGAATCGATTAATTGCGATGGAATTTTCAAATTTGTGACGAATATTTTGAAGTGTTCGACGATTTTTTTGTGTTTTTTGACATTTGTGAAATATTGCATTCGTTTTTTGAAATTGGCGACAAAGTTTTTTTTTGGGTTCTACGACAGTTTGTAATCAAAATTCGTGACGGAATTTCTGTAAATCTCTAATGGCTTCTTCCACAAGTTCTGGAAGGATTCTAAACCGAATTCGAATTGTTTCTTTTTATTGTTTTTATAGAATTTTGTTCTTGCAACTTTTAAATTTATAAAGTTTGATTGACTGTTGAACTTGAATTCATGTTAGCAAGACGATTAGGTCAGCATTTCGGTTCTATCTGCTTGCGACTTTCACTCTACTCCCACCCCAAGAATATGCAAACTTATTTTTATGTATAGAGATTTTAAGATTTGGGGTCGACTGCTTTTTAATGTATAATAAGTTTCAAATTTAGCGTCGAACTTTAAATGAGACGAATTGTGGAAGGATTGTTCGGTTCTCTCTTCACGTTTTTGAAAATTTCATAGAATTTTTTTTAAACTTTGCAACCATTTTTCGAATTGATTTGTTGCGATTTGCGACGAATGTTTTGAAATGCGCTACGGATTTTGGATTTTGCTACAATTTGTAATCAAATTTTGTGACGAAATTTTTGTTAATCTTGAATGGCTTCTTTTAAATTTAAAAAGTTTGACCGACTGTCGAACCTAAATTCCTGCTAGCAAGACGATAAGGTCAGCATTTCGGTTCTACCTGCTTACGACTTTCTATCCACTCCCACCCCAAGGAAATGCAAACTCATTTTTATATATGGAGATTGAATTGGGATCGACTGCTTTTTAACCCTAGCAGCACACATGTTCCACGTAGGTTACTGCAACCATATGTGACCAGATTTGGTCACAATTAAGTTGCTGCAACAATTTTTAACTGACTTGTGCAGCTCGGCAATTTATAATAAATTTAAAATTTTGCGTCGAACTTTTAAAAAAATAGTGACGATTTTAATTTTTTTCGCACGGCGAAATGAAAATGAATGACAAACTTGCGAGGGTTTTGAGACGTATTCTGGAAGTATTGTTTAATACTCTCTCCACGTTTTTTTTAATTTCTTAGAATTTTTTTATACTTCGCAACAGTTTTTCGAATTGATTTGTTGCGATGAAATGTTTTGTTGTGTGTTACGATTTTTTGCGTTTTTGACATTTATGCAATTTTGCATTCCTTTTTAAAATTGGCGACAAAGTTTTTTTTGATTTTGCGACAATTCGTAATCAAATTTTGTTACGGAATTTCTGTAAATCTTTAATGGCTTCTTTCACAAGTCCTGGAAGGATTCTAGTTCGATGTTGATCGAGTTGATCTGCTTCACGATCTCCGAAGGTCTTACGTGTGGTGATAAGCATGATATTGGTTGGCATCTGGACGGGGCCCTTGACACGCAGCTTCTGATTCTTGGTTCCGTTGATCAAGTCAAGGTGCAAGGTGCAAGGTTTGCGACCTCGGCAACGGGTAAATTTTTCAATCCCACGACGCAAAACGTTTTTCCATTTAATTTATTTGATAGGCTCAGTCGTGTATGACACTTTGCGGAGCCGCAATACTCAAGTATGATATTTTTACAATGTATATTATCTTATATAAAATATTATAGAGACCAAAATACTCGTGTTGACTCAAGGTTTGAAATTACTTAATTCAGGACTAACTTTTGAAAATTCTGAAGCGTTCTGAAGCGAGATTTGGAATTCACTTTAAAGTCTCGAATCCATGTGAGATTCGAAGGGTTCTGATCAAAATCCAAACGTGTTTGAACATGCGAAGATTTTTCGACAAACTTTATGATGCTAAAGATACAATTTTTGAAAATGATGACGAAATCTTCAAAATTGAAGCTTTTCATACTGGCTGATTTTTTTTCAGTTATTTTTTTTTTTAATTCCGCGGCTGTTTCTTAAATTGACGAGAATGGTTTATGATGAATTTTTGTAAATTCGCGGCGATTATTTTGAAATTAGTGACATATTTTTTTTTTAATCGTGTGATTTTTTTATTTGTGACGATATTTCTGAAAAGCCGTGGTTATTTTCGAAATTAGTGGCAAAATTTGTGATATTTTTCTGTAATTTGCAAAGTATGTATCCAGTATTGGCGCAGTTATTTATAATTGTCTGTGTTTTTCCGGTTTTTCAAATTTGTGTCAAAGTATTTGGAATTTAGGGAAATTTTTGTTATTTACTTTTGTATTATTCTCAAATGGCCCCTGATTTGCCAATAAAATTGTTTTGTAGTTTTGTAGCCAGATTGCGTCGAACAATCGACATTTCTGTCTATTTTTTGCATCGAATATTTGCAAAATTTTTGTTTTGGTCGTTCTACATCAAAACTTTTGGGATCGACGACAAAATTGTTGCAATGAGCTTTCAAAGTTTTGCGATTTTTTTAATAACTGCAATATTTTAACATTCTACGACATTTTGCGTTGAAATTTGTTACGATAATCTTTTATCAAATCATTTTTTTCAAAGTTTACTCCCAAAAGTTTTAGATAATCCTAAAAGGATTGAAGAATGAATCCTGCAATGATTCTGGACCGAATCTAGAATATTTCAAACTGATCTCAAGGCGTCGAATTCTTTTTTAAAATTGGCTACCAAATTTTTGAGGATTTCGTCATACTTGCGGATGTTTTCGACGATTTTTATGTATTTGAAATTTATTTGATAGGAATTGATCGTTCGTGATTTTTTTTAATTTTTTCTTATTTTTGATCAATTTGAATAAAAGTATTTTACTACTTTGTTTAAAAATGGTAATAAAGTTTTGCGACGAAGTTTTTAAATTGCCATCGCAATGTTTCTCGAATCAGAAATTCACGAAGTTTTTGCGATCTGCGGCTCATTTTTTTTTAATTAACGCGACGCAATTCCCAATTTGTTATTTTTGAAAATTTTCGAGGGAATTCCTGAGCGACTCCTAGGTGGATCATAACCAAATCCATGAAAAACTTTGTATCAATCCTGAATGGTCGTATCTTTGCGTAATAAAAGGAATTATGAACAAAATACAAATTTGCGAAAAAAATAATTTGAAAATTTTGACCATATTGCCAAATTTTGCATCATTGTATGGCCGTTACAAATATTTAATCAACATTTTGTCCTACTGTTCTTCGAAAGGTCAAGGGGGAAGGGGGGGGGGGGTAAAAAAATAAATATTAAAATGAAAAAACAAATCTTCGGATTTGTTAAAGAAAGTTTTGAAAATCCTCAAAATTATCCGAATTTTATTTTGTTGCCCCCCTCAAAATATTATTTTTTGGCAAAAAAATCCGAGAGGGGGGGAGACAAAATAGTTTTTAAATATTTGTATCGGCCAATTTTATAATAGCGAATAAATTTCGCCATATTTTTTATGTGAGTCGACATTTTTTTAAATATGAAGACGAATTTGATATTGGTGTAGAACTTTTTTTCAAAACCTACGACCATTTTTCTGTATCTTTAACGATGGTTTAGAAAAACGATTGTGATGAAATTCTTACAATTGGCGCAATACCTATTTTTGAAATGCTTTGTACGACAATTTTTTTTAAAGTTTGCATAGAAATTCTCATAGATTTGTTTGCGACAAAAGTTTTTAGATTCTGGTGAAATTTTCTAAATTTTGCGAAAAATTCCCATTTCTGAAATTCGCATCGGAATATTCGTACTTCATAGATTTTATTTATTTTTGATAATCCAGGAAGGGTTCTAAACAAGGTCCTGGGAGAATTCTGAACTGAAGAATTTTGAATTGATTCTAATGAGATGGATCTTAAATAAAAAAGAAATATTTTAAAATTTGTGTCAAAATGTTTGCGTCTTTTTTTTAAATACGACAAAATTAAAATTATGTCATACTGGTCTTCAAAAAATTAAATAATATTACAATATCGCTTCAGAGTCCCGTAAATCTTATCAACAAAATCCTTTCAGGAGTTTGGATAGATTCCCGACAGAATTATGTCTGGATCCTTGAGAAAATCCCATCGAAAGAATCTTATCTGGATTTCCGAAGGAATCCCGCCGGATACTCGGCAGAATGCCATCAGGTTTTTCGGCAGAGCCCCGTCAGAACTGCCAGCAAAACTTTGTCAGGATTCTCCACAGAATCATGTCAAAATTCTTGGCAAAATCCTATCAGAAAACCCGCTGAACCTGATCAACATTCTCGACAGAGTACCACCAAGGCACTCAGCAGAATCCAATCAGGGTTTTTGGCGGAATTCTATCACTGCTTGGCAGTATCTTATTAGAATTTTCGTCAGAATCCTGACAAAATTCTAGATAGCATTCTGTCAGGATTCTAGATAGAATCCCATCCAGATTCTGCGCAGAATCCCGTCATGTTACTCGGTAGATTTCCGGAACTTTAAGCAGAATCCTGTAGGATTCTCGACAAAATTCCGTCAAGATTCTTGGCAGGATTCCGTCAGAAGATTCGGTGGAAACCTGTCAGAAGTTTCTCGGTCGGAATTTCCGGGAGAATTCCGCCAGAAATCTCGGCAGCATGTCGTCAGAATTCTTGGCAGAATGCCTTCCAGCTCGGCAAAGTCCCGCCAACATTCCGTCAGGAAACTCGTTGAAATCCCGTCAGAATTTTCAGCACAATCTCTTGGCTGCATCCTATCAGCAGTATTCTATATTTCTATATTTTTCGGCAGAATCCCGTCAGAAAACTGGCAAAGTCCCGTCAGAACTCTCACCAGAGTACCGTCAGAGATATCGTCAGAAA
Source organism: Armigeres subalbatus (assembly GCF_024139115.2). Taxonomy (NCBI): domain Eukaryota; kingdom Metazoa; phylum Arthropoda; class Insecta; order Diptera; family Culicidae; genus Armigeres; species Armigeres subalbatus. The sequence continues at coordinate 101,237,276 of NC_085139.1, read as the reverse complement.
CCCATCAGAGTTTCGGGCAAAATTCTGCCAAAATTCTCGGCAGCATTCTGTAAGGATTTTTGGCAAAATCTTGTAGGGCTTCTCCCTAGAAACCAGTCCCATCATTACTTTTCGTAGAATCCCGTCAGGGTTCTGAACACATTCGCGTCATGATACTCGGTAAAATTTCGTCACAATATTCGGCAGAATTCCGTTAAGACTACCAGCGGAATCCTTTAAGGATTCTGGACATAATCTTGCAAAGATTTTTGGTAGGATTCCGTCAGAATGTTCGGCAGAATCTCTTCAAGGCTCTCGGCAGAATCCTGTTAGGATTTTCCGCAGGATCCAGTCGTGATACTCGGCATAATCTCATAATAATGACTATCAGCAGAATCTGCAGAATCGGAATTCTCTACAGGCTGTCAGGCTGTCCCGTCAGGATTCTTGGCATAATCCCGTTAGGCTTCTCGGTAGAATCCAATCAAGATTTTCGACAGAATCTCTCCTATATTTATCGTTCGAATCATTTCAGTATTTTTATCACAATTCTTTCAGGGTGCTCATCTGGAACTTCTAAAATTTGTCGTCAGTCTCTGGAAAACATGTTGAATGTATGCTAAGTAGAAGTTTAATGACAATATTCGGCCATTGTTCATGTCACTTCTTTATTTTTATATTTGAACAAAAAATCTACACTACTGAAGTATCGTTCACACCCAAAATTGCATTAAAAATATCAACCACAAAACAACTGTCAAATATTAAGATATTCCCTTCAAAACCACAATCGTTCTTCGTTTCGTCTTCAAACACTAACCCCTGCTGCTGAAAGCAGAGAGGAAGAATTTCCTCGCAAACAAAAATAAAAACAGCTTCGAAGTAAACTTTCGACAAACCATCCCTGACACGAGCAAGAAACGCTTTGGCGGTGATGCGCGATGTGTGGAAGTGTGTGCAACAACGAACGAAACTTGATCCTTGTTTGCCTTGAAACGCTTAAGACACGGCGCGGTGCCGGTGTGGTAGAAGAAGGCACGCGGGCGCGCGTGTCAGACAGCAGAAAACTATGCCCCGCGAAGAAGCGCATAAATGACGTTAAGATAAGTGAGTTTTAAACTTTTGTACTCCACCGCTCATTCGCAGCAGCAGCAGCACGCTGACTGAGTCTGGGTTCCGCGTTGCCGTTGTTGTTCGTCGTTGCACGCTGGGGCCGAGCTCTGCTTTTCCTTGGGCGAAATTTGGGATTGTTGCAATGGCATCAACTATGATTTTTTTTAATTATTCGGTGACCAATTCCCAAAATGGTTATTTTAAGGAAAGTTACTAGTTGTTAGTTGTCATAATGTTGTCTGAAAAGACCCTAACATCGGACGGAAAACGGATTCTGCTCCAGCGTGCAGCGATTCGTCCTTCGAAAGTCGAGGAAACGAACTGCAGCAGCAGCAACAGGGTGCGCTCGCTCGGTCGGAAGGCAAATGAAATATATCAAAAGCAAACAGCAGATTCTCCTATAAACACAGCTCACAGAAGCGAACCGTACCGTACGTGTGGCAGCAGCAGCAACAGCAGCGGGAGGTTCCACTTTTATTATTAATCACGACACAAGCACACAGACACACATACACAAACACACGGCCAACATTTACTCACCCAGCAGGTGAACGATTTGAGGGATGAGAACCCGGAACGGAAGTGAACAGTGACATCCGCTTTCGCCGGCTGACTCTGCTATCTGTTGCTCTGCGAGTTTCGCCATTTTCGGGCCAGGATAATTTTAGTGACGCCGCGGGGGATGCGACACAGGAAAATTAAATGATGCCGGTTGTGCCTTCTGTGTTTCGTAGGCAGAGGCGGTTGAAAGGATTGAAACACATTCCATTTGTGGGCTAAATTCGTGTTGAAATTGGTTCGTTTGATGGTGAAAAGGTGTTTTATGGGGTTTTAATAGTTGTACTAAATCTTATTTGCTTTGTCGATTGATAAAAGGGTAGTTACACGTTGTTGAGTGTCTGATCTGCGATCAGACAGAGGTCGTGGATAATGAACTTGGATTACTCAATTTATGATGTTAGTTGCAGTCAGTCAAACCAAAATGAAATCACTCAAACATTGATCAGTTGGATGAAGATAAACACAAAATCCATAATAAGTGTTTTATGAGAATTCTCGAAAGAAAATTGAATTTTATTTTAATTTTCGGCGAAATTCGAACCGTTGCGTGACAAGTTAAACCACAAAACAGGGAAAGGAAACTTCCAGTAAATACTTCAACATTCTTGAGAAACACTTCATATCGGAGTTGGTTCTCTTTCTCCCCAACCCAATGACAAAACGCATCAATCTGGACTATCTAAGTGGTATTTTCCGACCAGAAGATTGATGTCCAAAACCATTGCAATCTTCTCGCACCTGAGGCAGCCGTTTTCTTCGACTCACCTTCGCCTTCGCTTCCCATTCCGTCCACTTGACTCGTCGGGCAATGTGCAATGGAATTATTTGCCATACTTACTTGGAATCGCTAGGGGAAATGCACTTGATGGTTCCGATTTTTTGGTCGCCGCCATCGTCTTCGCAACAGTTGTTCAAACGTGTGCAGCACAGAGAGCCCGGGTGGTTGGTACGGCTCCTTGCTTGGTCGGGAAAAAATGAGGGTCCATTAATAAGTCTCCCACGTCCCCCACCCGCCGCGTTTGCGTTTACCCGCTTACTTTCACGATCTGACTCTTTTGCAAATAAGTGTACAAAAGTTTATTATTTACTCCGAAATCCAACGAATCGGCGGAACGGGAAACGACGTTTTAACACTGACTGCCATTGGCGGCGGGTGCACGGATGGTGAATGAAACATGGAAATAAATTTTAAATGGGTTGTTTGAATAATTTAATAGGTTCCGTCTTAGTCGTGAATAGATATGGGGTGGAAAGGACCGCTCTAGAGGAAACGAGTGGGGGTGAAGCTGTTTATCACGTTCACCCAAACACGGCTGATTCCAATTCTGGAGAAGAAAACTGATGGCAAGAAAGAAGACAGCGGCGCTGTAAAACTCAGAGGAATATTTGTAAACAAAATAATTTCGACTCCTAATTTCGATGTTCATTGACTCAAATCAAATGCATAATAAATTGCAACATAAATGTCGGAGTGCTAATTTGAATAATTGGATAGTTCTATTCAAATCAATTTGAAGTCTCACAATGTGCTCGAACAATTCTAATGCTTGTCAGGATCCCTTCCGTATTCTAGTCAGAATCCCTTTAGGATTCTCGTCAGACTCCCTTTAGAGTTCCTCATCAGAATCCCTTTAGGGTTCCTCGTCAGAATCCCTTTAGGATTCTCGTCAGAATCTCCTCGGGATTTTTGTCAGAATCCCTTCTGAATTCTCATCAGTCAGAATTTCTTCAGGATTCTCGTCAGAATTCCTTCAAAATTCTCGTCAGAACCCCTTCAGGATTCTCGTCAGAATCCCTTCAAAATATTCGTCAGAATTCCTTTAGGATTCTAGTCAGAACCCCTTCAGAATTCCCGTCAGAATCCCTTCAGGATTCTCGTCAGAACCTCTTCACGCTTCTCGTCAGAATCCCTTCTGGAATCCCGTCAGTCAGCATTTCTTCAGGATTCTCGTCAGAATTTCTTCTAGATTCTCGTCAGAATCCCTTCAGAATTCTCGTCCGAATCCCTTTAGGATTCTCGTCAGAATTCCTTCAAGATTCTCGTCAGAACCCCTTCAGAATTCTCGTCACAATCCCTTTAGGATTCTCGTCAGAATCCCTTCAGAATTCTAGTCAGAATCCCTTTAGGATTCTAGGCAGAATCCCTTCAAGATACTTGTCAGAATAACTTCAGGATTCTCGTTAGAACCCCTTCAGGATTCCCGTCGGAATTCCTACAGGATTCTCGTCAGAATCTCTTCAAGCTTCTAGTCAGAATCCCTTCTGGATTCTTATCAGAATCGCTTCTGGATTCCCGCCAGTCAGAATTTCTTCAGGATTCTCGTCATAATCCCTTCAGGATACTCGTCAGAATACCTTCAGGATTCTCGTCAGAATCCCTTCAGGATTCTCGTCAGAATCCCTTCAGGATTCTCGTCGGAATCCCTACATGATTCTCGTCAGATCTCCTTCAGAATTCCCGTCAGAATCCCTTCAGGATTCTCGTCAGAACCTCTTCACGCTTCTCGTCAGAATCCCTTCTGGATTCCCGTCAGTCAGCATTTCTTCAGGATTCTCGTCAGAATTTCTTCTAGATTCTCGTCAGAATCCCTTTAGGGTTATCGTCAAAATCCCTTCAGGATTCTCGTCAGGATCCCTTCAGAATTCTCGTCCGAACCCCTTCAGAATTTTCGTCACAATCCCTTCAGGACTCTCGTCAGAATCCCTTCAGAATTCTATTCAGAATCTCTTTAGGATTCTAGTCAGAATCCCTTCAAGATTCTCGTCAGAATTACTTCAGGATTCTCGTCAGAACCCCTTCAGGATTCCCGTCAGAATTCCTACAGGATTCTCGTCAGAATCTCTTCAAGCTTCTCGTCAGAATTCCTTCTGGATTCTCATCAGAATCGCTTCTGGATTCCCGCCAGTCAGAATTTCTTCAGGATTCTCGTCAGAATTTCTTCAGGATTCTCGTCAGAATCCCTTCAGTATTCTCGTCATAATCCCTTCAGGATACTCGTCAGAATACCTTCAGGATTCTCGTCAGAATCCCTTCAGGATTCTCGTCGGAATCCCTACATGATTCTCGTCAGAATCCCTACAGGATTCTCGTCAGAATTTTTTCAGGATTCTCGTTAAAATCCTTTCTGCATTCTCGTCAGAATCCGATCGTGATTCTTGGCAGAATCCGTTCAAGATTCTCGTTAGAATCCCTTCGGGATTCTCGTTAGAATCCGTTCGGGATTCTCGTTAGAATCCGTTCGGGATTCGCGTTAGAATCCCTTCTGGATTCTCGTTGGAATCCCTTCTGGATTCTCGTCAGAATCCCTTCAAGCTTCTCGTCAGAATTCCTTCTGGATTCTCATCAGAATCGCTTCTGGATTCCCGTCAGTCAGAATTTCTTCAGGATTCTCGTCGGAATTTCTTCTAGATTCTCGTCAGAATCCCTTTAGAGTTATCGTCAAAATCCCTTCAGGAATCTCGTCAGAATCCCTTCAGAATTCTCGCCAGAAGCCCTTCTGGATTCTCGTTAGCACCCTTCTGGATTCTCTTCAGAATCCCTTCTAGATTCTCGTCAGAATCCCTTCTGGATTCGCGTCAGAATCCGTTCTGGATTCTTGACAGAATCCATTCTGGATTCTGGTCAGAATTCCTTCTGGATTCTTGTCGGAATCCCTTCTGGATTCTCGTCAGAATCCCTTCAGAAATACTCATCAGAATCTCATCAGGATACTCATCATAATCCCTTCAGGATTCTCGTCAGAATCTTTTCAAGATTCTCGTCAGAATCTCTTGAGGATTCTCGTCAGAATCCCTTCAAGATTCTCGTCAAAATCCAGTCAGGATTTTCGTCAGAATTCGTTCAGGATTGTTATCAGAATCCATTCAGGATTCTCGTCGGAATCTCTTCAGGATTCACGTCAAAAGTCATTTAGGATTCTCGTCAAAATCCATTCAGGATTCTCGTCAGAATTCGTTCAGGATTGTTATCAGAATCCGTTCAAGATTCTCGTCAGAATCCGTTCAGGATTCTCGTCAGAATCCGTTCAGGATTCTCGTCAGAATTCGTTCAGGATTCTCGTCAGAATCTTTTCAGGATTCTAGTCAGAATCCTTTCAGGACTCTCGTCAGAATCCTTTCAGCATTCTCGACAGAATCATTTCAGGATTCTCGTCAGAATCCTTTCAGGATTCTCGTCAGAATCCTTTCAGGATGCTCGTCAGAATCCTTTTAGGATTCTCGTCAGAATCCTTTCAGGATTATCGTCAGAATCCCTTCAGGATTCTCGTCAGAGTCCCTTCAGGATTTTCGTCAGAATCCCTTCAGGATTATCTTGAATCAGATTACTTTCAGGATTCTCATCAGAATTTTTCAGGATTCTCGTCAAAATCCTTCAGGATTTTCCAGAATTTGCTTTGGGATTCTCGATAGAATCCGTCTGGATTCTCGTCAGAATCCTTTCGGGGCTCTCGTCAGAATCCCTTCAGGATTCTCGTCAGAATCCCTTCAGGATTCTCGTCAGAATCCCTTCCTAATTCTTGTCAGAATCCTTCAGGATTCTCGCCAGAATCCTTCAAAATTCTCATCAGGATCCCTTCAGTATTCTCATCAGAATCCTTCAGGATTCTCATCAGATTCCCTTCAGGATTTTGTCAGAAACTCTTGAGCATTCTCGTCAAAATCCCTTCCAGGATTCTCGTTAAAATCCATTCAGGATTCTGATCAGAATTCGTTCATGATTGTTATTCGAATCCGTTCAGGATTCTCGTCAGAATTCGTTTAGGATTCTCGTCAGAATCTGTCCAGGATTCACGTCAGAATCCCTTCAGGATTCTCGTCAGAATCCCTTCAGGATTCTCGTCAAAATCCCTTCAAAATGCTCGTCAGAATCCCATCAGGATTCACGTCAGAATCCCTTCAAGATTCTCGTCAGAATTCTTTCAGAATTCTCACCATAATCCCTTCAGGATACTCATCATAATCCCTTCAGGATTCTCGTCAGAATCTCTTCAAGAATTTCTTTAAGATTCTCGTCCGATTTCCTTCAGGATTCTAGTCAGAATCCCTTCAGCATTCTCGTCAGAATCCCTTCTGGATTCTGGTCAGAATCCATTCAGGATTCTCGTCAGAATCCCTTCAGGATTCTCGTCAAAATCCCTTCAGGATTCTTGTCAGAATTTTTTCAGGATTCTCGTCAGAATCCCTTCAGGATTCTCTTCAGATTTTCTTTAGGATTCTCGTCAGAATCCCTTCAGGTTTCTCATCAGAATCCCTCCAGGGTTCTCGTCAGAATCCCATCAAGATTCTCGTCAAAATCCAGTCAGGATTCTCGTCAGAATTCGTTCAGGAATGTTATCAGAATCCATTCAGGATTGTTATCAGAATCCATTCAGGATTCTCGTCAGAATCTCTTCAGGATTCTCGTCAAAACTCATTCAGGATTCTCGTCAGAATCTCTTGAGGATTCTCTTCAGAATCCTTTCAGAATTCTCGTCAGAATCCCTTCAGGATTCTCGTCAAAATTGATTCAGGATTCTCGTAAAAATCAATTCAGGATTCTCGTCAGAATTCGTCCAGGATTCTCGTCAGAATTCGTTCAGGATTCTCGTCAGAATTCGTTCAGGATTCTCGTCAGAATCTCTTCTGGATTCTCGTCAGAATCCGTGTTAGGATTCTCGTCAGAATCCTTTTCAGGATTCTAGTCAAAATCCATTTCAGGATTCTCGTCAGAATCCGTTTACGGATTTTCGTCAGAATCCGTTTCAGGATTCTCGTCAGAATCCCTTCAGAATTATCATCAGAATCCCTTCAGGATTCTCGTCAGAATCCCTTCAGGATTCTCGTCAGAATTTTTTCAGGATTCTCCTCAGAATCTGTTCAGGATTCTCGTCAGAATCCCTTCAGGATTATCGTAAGAATCCCTTCAGGATTCTCGTCAGAATCCCTTCAGGATTCTCGTCAGAATCCCTTCAGGATTCTCGTCAGAATCCCTTCAAGATTCTCGTCAGAATCCCTTCAGGATTCTCGTCAGAATCCCTTCAGGATTCTCGTCAGAATCCCTTCAGGATTCTCGTCAGAATTCTTTCAGGATTCACGTCAAAATCCCTTCAGGATTCTCGGCAGAATCTGTTCGGGATTCTAGCTAGAATTCCTTCTGGATTCTCGTCAGAATCCCTTTTGGATTCTCGTTAGAATCCCTTCTGGATTCTCGTCAGAATCCCTTCAGGATTCTCTTCAGAATCCCTTCAGGATTCTCTTCAGAATCCCTTCAGGATTTTCGTCAGAATTTCTTCAGGATTGTCGTCAGAATTTCTTCAAGATTCTCGTCAGATTACTTTCAGGATTCTCATCAGAATTCTTTCAGGATTCTCGTCAAAATCCCTTCAGGATTTTCGGCAGAATTCGTTTGGGATTCTCGATAGAATTCCTTCTGGATTCTCGTCAGAATCTCTTCTGGATTCTCGTCAGAATCCCTTCTGGATACTCGTCTGAATCCCTTCTGGATTCTCGTCAGAATCCCTTCCTAATTCTTGTCAGAATCCCTTCAGGATTCTCGCCAGAATCCCTTCAAAATTCTCATCAGGATCCCTTCAGTATTCTCATCAGAATCCCTTCAGGATTCTCATCAGATTCCCTTCAGGATTTTTGTCAGAAACTCTTGAGCATTCTCGTCAAAATCCCTTCAGGATTCTCGTTAAAATCCATTCAGGATTCTGATCAGAATTCGTTCATGATTGTTATTCGAATCCGTTCAGGATTCTCGTCAGAATTCGTTTAGGATTCTCGTCAGAATCTGTCCAGGATTCACGTCAGAATCCCTTCAGGATTCTCGTCAGAATCCCTTCAGGATTCTCGTCAAAATCCCTTCAAAATGCTCGTCAGAATCCCTTCAGGATTCACGTCAGAATCCCTTCAAGATTCTCGTCAGAATTCCTTCAGAATTCTCACCATAATCCCTTCAGGATACTCATCATAATCCCTTCAGGATTCTCGTCAGAATCTCTTCAAGAATTTCTTTAAGATTCTCGTCCGAATTCCTTCAGGATTCTAGTCAGAATCCCTTCTGGATTCTGGTCAGAATCCATTCAGGATTCTCGTCAGAATCCTTTCAGGATTCTCGTCAAAATCCCTTCAGGATTCTCGTCAGAATCCCTTCAGGATTCTCGTCAGAATCCCTTCAAGATTCTCGTCAGAATTCCTTCAGAATTCTCATCATAATCCCTTCAGGATACTCATCATAATCCCTTCACGATTCTCGTCAGAATCTTCTCAAGATTCGCGTCAAAATCAAGTCAGGATTCTCGTCAGAATTCCTGCAGGATTGTTATCAGAATTCATTCAGAATTGTTATCAGAATCCATTCAGGATTCTCTTAAGAATCTCTTCAGAATTCTCTTCAAAACTCATTCAGGATTCTCGTCAGAATCTCTTGAGGAATCTCGTATGAATCCCTTCAGGATTCTCGTCAAAATCGATTCAGGATTGTTATCAGAATCCGTTCAGGATTCTCGTCAGAATTCGTTCAGGATTCTCGTCAGAATTCGTTCAGGATTCTCGTCAGAATTCGTTCAGGATTCTCGTCAGAATCCGTCCATGATTCTCGTCAGAATCCCTTCAGGATTCTCGTCAGAATCCCTTCAGGATTCTCGTCAGAATTCTTTCAGGATTCTCGTCAGAATCCCTTCAGGATTCTCGTCAGAATCCCTTCAGGATTCTCGTCAGAATTCTTTCAGGATTTTCGTCAGAATCACTTTAGGATTCTCGTAAGAATTTCCCCAGGATTCTCGTCAGATTTCTTTCAGGATTCTCGTCAGAATTCTTTCAGGATTTTCGTTAGAATTCTTTCAGGATTCTCGTTAAAATCCCTTCAGGATTCTCATCAGAATCCGTTTCATTTCAGGATTCTTGTCAGAATCCTTTTCAGGATTCTCGGCAGAATTCTTTCAGGATTCTCGTTAAAATCCCTTCAGGATTCTCGTAAGAATCCGTTCGTTATTCTCGGCAGAATCCGTTCCTGATTCTCGTCAGAATCCCTTCTGGATTCTCGTCAGAATCCCTTCTGGATTCTCGTCAGAATCCCTTCTGGATTCTCGTCAGAATCCCTTCTGGATTCTCGTCAGAATCCCTTCTGGATTCTCGTCAGAATCCCTTCTGGATTCTTGTCAGAATCCCTTCTGGATACTCGTCTGAATCCCTTCTGGATTCTCGTCAGAATCTCTCCTGGATTCTTGTCAGAATCCCATCAGAATTCTCGTCAGAATCCCTTCAGGATTCTCATCAGGATCCCTTCAGGATTCTCATCAGAATTCCTTCAGGATTCTCATCATATTCCCTTCAGGATTTTCGTCAGAAACTCTTGAGCATTCTCGTCAGAATCCCTTCAGGATTCTCATTAAAATCCATTCAGGATTCTCGTCAGAATTCGTTCATGATTGTTATCAGAATCCGTTCAGGATTCTTGTCAGAATTCGTTCAGGATTCTCGTCAGAATCTGTTCAGGATTCACGTCAGAATCCCTTCAGGATTCTCGTCAGAATCCCTTCAGGATTCTCGTCAGAACCCCTTCAGGGTTCTCGTCATAACCCCTTCAGGGTTCTCGTCAGAATCCATTCAGGATTCTCGTCAGAATCCCTACCGGATTCTCGGCAGAATCCCTACAGGATTCTCGGCAGAATCCCTACAGGATTCTCGGCAGAATCCCTACAGGATTCTCGGCAGAATCCCTTCAGGATTATCGTCGGAATCCCTTCAGGATTCTGGTCAGAATCCCTTCAGGATTCTCATCAGAATCGCTTTAGGATTCTCATCAGAATCCCTTCAGTATTTTCTTCAGAATCCCTTAAGGATTTGCGTCAGAATCCCTTCAGGATTTGCGTCAGAATCCCTTCAGGATTCGCGTCAGAACCTGTTCAGGATTGTCGTCAGAATCCGTTCAGGATTCTCGTCAGAATCCGTTCCGGATTCTCGTTAGAATTCCTCAAGGATTCTCGTCGGAATCCCTTCAGGATTTTCGTCAGAATCCCTTCAGGATTCTCTTCAGAACCGCTTAAGGATTCTCGTCAGAATCCCTTCGAAATTCTCGTCAGGATTCTCGTCAGATTCCCTTCAGGAATCGTAAGAATCCCTTCAGGATTCGCGTCAGAATCCGTTCAGGATTGTCGTCAGAATCCGTTCAGGATTGTCGTCAGAATCCATTCAGGATTCTCGTCAGAATCCGTTCAGGATTCTCGTCAGAATCCGTTCAGGATTCGCGTCAGAATACGTTTAGGATTCTCGTCAGAATCCATTCAGGATTCTCTTCAGAACCGCTTAAGGATTCTCGTCAGAATATTTTTAGGATTCTCGTCAGAATCTCTTCAGGATTTTTGTCAGGATCCCTTCAGAACTCCTATCAGGATTCTTGTTAGAATCTGTTTCAGATTCGCGTTAGAATTCTTTCCGGATTCTCATCAGAATCAAGTCAGAATCCGTTTCGGATACTAGTCAAAATCCGTTTCCGATTCTAGTCAGATTCCGTTGAGGATTCTAGTCAGAATTCGTTTCAGATTCTATTCAGTATTCGTTTTAGATTTTAGTCAGAATCCATTTCGGATTCTAGTCAGGATCTTTTTCGTAATTTTTGTTAGAATCGTCCAGTACTTGATACTCGATGGGCTAAAGCTCTTCGATGAACCTATACCGAATGGAGTATCCTTCTCTACTGGATTCGATCCAATCGCTTCCAGTCGCCCTGGACGTTAAGATTCTCTTCAGTACTCTTCTTAAAATCTCTTGAGAATTCTCATCAACATCCTTGCAGGATTCTCGTCAAAATCCTTTCAGTCTTCTCATCAGAATGTCGCTTTATTGCCCTTTCTATAATCCCTTCAGGTTATTAGTCAGAAACTATTCTGGATTGTCATGAAAAGCCGTTCAGGATTCTCGTTAGATTTTTTTCATATTCTCGTCAGAAATCAATTTTTTTCGGTCTTTTTCCCTTAAAGCCTGACACTTTAATAATTTGGTACGTATTGGTCTGTGAAATATTTTTCAGGGTCCTGTTTTCCTATTGAATACACATGTTCTCCTTTTGATTCGGCTCGGGTCGCCTACGTTTCTCCACCTTCAACCCACAAACCTCAATCTTCACCTCCCAGCATTTGTTTTTTTTTCTTCTTCGCATTCATAATTGAATAATCCTTTAGCTGCGCTTTTCGCGCTACCCGATGGCCAACCTTCTTTCGCCACCTCACCCTTGCCCGTGTATCCTTTCATTCTTTTCCATGCTTGGTCAGGAAAAAAAGATCATTATTGAAGCACTGACTGGCGGCGCCGCGCTGTTGCTGACCATGGTCCATGCTCACGTTGTTGTTGCCTATTGCCCTTTAATTTTTACATCTCATTTCGCCTTTTGTTTCACCCCCTCAGCCGACGGCGATGACAGCTGATAAAAGCAAAAAAAAAATATTACTAAAGCGAACTGGAAGCGCTTTGATTACAGGTATTCAACAGGAGTTTCGTTTCGTTTTGCCGAGCGCGCGCTCGCATTTCCGGCGCCCTCTTGTTGTAGAACCGACCGGGCGGCCGTCGTTGTTGTGTTTTTTTCAATTTTTAATTTCATTTTCTGCTTATTCATGATTTCTTTATGCCGGGGAGTTTATTCAGCGGAAATTTTCCTCCGCGAGAGTGGTGAGGCGTGGCAGAAAGAGGATCAAACGGCCGTTGTTGGGTGGCGGGGCAGGCAGCTGGAGAAAATATCTCCGGTGCTTTATTTTGTTCCGGGCGGGTTTTTTTTTGTTCAGCCGAGAAAATATTTGTGAGGATGGAATTATCTCACCCTCAGTGAATGGCGCTGCTGGTGGAAATACGGACGGCCCGTTGAGGAATCAATTTCCAAAGAAGTGGCCTAAAGCGTGGTACGATGGAAGATGGGCGCTCCTTAGCACAATGGTTCGCGGTGGGTGAAGGTTCTTTAATGATGTTGCTGTGGGTGGTCAATGGTTTTGTTTCGGTGGTTTTTTTTTGGAGAGGAGTTGTCTGTCGGAGTGTCAAGTCTCGTGACAAGGTTATTTTTAAGAGACGGGTCGTTCTTGAGACGAGTATCGATTTTTATCATCCCTGAAACGTCTGTAAATTGAAGTTTATTAGAGTGGATGTAATATCTTTTAACCTGCATTAAAACCAAAAGAAGTGATGATGTTGTTAAAGTGATATTTGGCAGATGTTCAAGAGATAGTCGATACTTGTAAATCCCCAAATTCCGTCACAATTTTACTATATTTCGCGAAATTAATAGAGAAGTATTGTGAGATTGCGCTTTCCAAAGAGTTTCAGTTTTATACTTGAGATTAATTTACATTGTTTTAACCAATAAATTGGCACTCCAAAATCGAGAAAGAATTTCAGTATCGCAACGTTGCATATATATTAACTGATTTAAATCTTGAACGGCTCCAATACCGTAAGCAGTTTTCACCAAATCTTCGACTTCACCGATTCCAACCAAAACCGACTACCCTTGTCTCAAGACTGTCACTCGGCCAAGGCTTCTATCCTGCTACTCGTCCATAAAAGGAAATCCTCTTACAAAGAGCCTATTATGTCATGGGTTCCTAATTCCATGCAACAGGCAACTATGCCTCGGAACAATGTGTCCTTCATTCCCCGCTTACTGTTCGCCACGTTTTCGCCACCGGGATCGATATCGATAGCCGCCGCAGTCTTTCCCTGCCATGCCTTTGCCTGGTCCCACGAGGCAAACAACAAGCGCAAATCTGACATGACATCGAACAGCAACAAACGGCAACAAGTCTCGAGCCGTATGGTGCGGGGGGAAAATCGGAAATGGCGAGACCATTTCCCGACAAGTCGTCGTTTCTCCCAACAACCCCTCCAAGCAACGCGCTGGTCCACATGCAGTGTGATACACGAATTGATAAGCCGTAAACATTTCTCCCCTCGGGGTGGCGCGGCTGCGGCTCGGCCACGTTCCCCCGAGGCTCGGGTTCTTTATTTGCCGCACGATTTCTCCCGGAAGCCGTAAATGGCACTGACGGCAATGACCGGCCTCAACCCATAAATCGATCCCTTCGATTCGAGTCGGTCACACAGTCGGTCGATATGCGTGGAATTTATCGACGCAACGTTTCCGGTATTTCACCTGGAAAGTCAGATCGACGGGGCTCCACCACGGGGTCATAAATCATGTTCTTTGATTAAGAATTGACCGAAGAGAAAAAAATGGATGTAGTACGAAATCAAAGTGGTCTCCCGTCGAGTCCGCAAAAGAGCAATAAACTGCAATGAATTATTGGGGTATGATGAGGGTAGAATTTCTATTCTATGGAATAGAAATGTAGGTGAAAGTTGGTCGAGATTTTCGGTTCAAAAGTTCTGATAAATAAGTATTTTTCTGATTTTGATATTCGTCAATTTCTGTCTAGAAGATCTAAAACTATTTTTTAAGACACCATAAAGTTTTCACTACTCCCAAATTTTCGAATCTAAAAGAATTGTGGACCACGATGTCCTCGAAATTATTCAAGAAAATGCCCAAAACACCTGTTCCCAAATTTGGCGCGCCAATCAATTCAAAACCAACGGCAGAGTGGCGACGGTGCTCTCCCCGACATGATTGATAGTAATTGAGTTGCTCCTTTGTCGCGCAACGACATCGCCCTGTGTTGCCAGTGACACTTTTATCGACTAAACGTCAGCTTTGCGAAGCGTTCCGTTTCCACCGCCATCACCGGTCTCCGTCCGTCATCGTCATCATCTTCATTCGATCAACTCGATACGAATGAAAACGGTCACGGTGTGTGCGGTACGGTCCCTCGGTCCTTCGGTCCCGGAGTAGTGTACGCACCGTGCATTTTTCCTTCCGTTTTTATCTCTTCAATCACACCGCATTCCACGACGACGAGTAGAGGACCGAAACTGCGCTAGCTTGACTGACGAAGTCAGTCGGTTGAGGGGTTGAACCGAGGTCACTCCCGGTCCCGTTTGGAATGAGTTAGTTCTCCGGTTGATGTCTGTGTGTGCGCGGTGTGTGACAGCAATTTGATTTGATTGCTATATTTGATTTCGAGGAGCTTCTGTGACCAAAGAAAAAAAAATTGGAGCGGGTACTTTCCTTTTGAAATAGCCGTGGAGGAAAAACTGCTTTGCGCACGGAAATCGGAAATGGGGTAGATACTCAAGGAATTCTAGCTCGCGTGACCACGTAGTTAACGCCGCAGCTAATGGGGGATATCAACAGGTCGTTGATGTTTGATTGGATAATGGCTGGACACGACCGAGCTGCGGTCTTTGAAACCGATACGAAGGAATTCGATCAGCAGTAGACGAGTTGATTACTTCGGAAATTTAAATTATATATAAAATATGTGTGCAAGGAATCTCGTCAGGATTTTGCAAGAAATCCCGTCCGCAAGAATCCCGCAAAAAATCAGGATTCTGACGAGAACCCGTCAGGATTCTGACGAGAATCCCGTCAGGATTCTGACGAGAATCCCGTCAGGATTCTGACGAGAATCCCGTCAGGATTCTGACGAGAATCCCGTCAGGATTCTGACGAGAATCCCGTCAGGATTCTGACGAGAATCCCGTCAGGATTCTGACGAGAATCCCGTCAGGATTCTGACGAGAATCCCGTCAGGATTCTGACGAGAATCCCGTCAGGATTCTGACGAGAATCCCGTCAGGATTCTGACGAGTATCCCGTCAGGATTCTGACGAGAATCCCGTCAGGATTCTGACGGGAATTTCGTCAGAATCCTGACGGGAATTTCGTCAGAATCCTGACGAGAATCCCGTCAGGATTCTGACGAGAATCCCGTCAGGATTCTGACGAGAATCCCGTCAGGATTCTGACGAGAATCCCGTCAGGATTCTGACGAGAATCCCGTCAGGATTCTGACGAGAATCCCGTCAGGATTCTGACGAGAATCCCGTCAGGATTCTGACGAGAATCCCGTCAGGATTCTGACGAAATTCCCGTCAGGATTCTGACGAGAATCCCGTCAGGATTCTGACGAGTATCCCGTCAGGATTCTGACGAGTATCCCGTCAGGATTCTGACGAGAATCCCGTCAGGATTCTGACGAGTATCCCGTCAGGATTCTGACGAGAATCCCGTCAGGATTCTGACGAGAATCCCGTCAGGATTCTGACGAGAATCCCGTCAGGATTCAGACGAGAACCCCGTCAGGATTCTGACGAGAAACCCGTCAGGATTCTGACGAGAATCCCGTCAGGATTCTGACGAGAATCCCGTCAGGATTCTGACGAGAATCCCGTCAGGATTCTGACGAGAATCCCGTCAGGATTCTGACGAGAATCCCGTCAGGATTCTGACGAGAATCCCGCCAGGATTCTGACGAGAATCCCGCCAGGATTCTGACGAGTATCCCGTCAGGATTCTGACGAGAATCCCGTCAGGATTCTGACAAGAATCTCGTCAGGATTCTGACAAGAATCCCGTCAGGATTCTGACAAGAATCCCGTCAGGATTCTGCCACGAATTCCGTCACGATTCTGCCACGAATTCCGTCAGGATTTTGGAATGAATTCCGTCAGAATTCTGCAAAAAAAACCCGTCTGGCTGCTGCGAAGAATCCCGTCAGGATTTTGTAAAGAATGCCGACAGGATTGTGCAAAGAATGACATCAGAATACTGCAAAGAATCCCGTCAGCATTCTGCAACGAATCCAGCAAGCATTCTGCGAAAAATCCCGCAAGGGTTCTGCAAAGAATCCTTCAAGCGAATCCGGACAAGATTCTTATTGAGTCCGGGCAGGATTCCAATTGAATCCAGGTTGGTTTAAATCATTTCCTGACAGAGCGAATTCTGACAGGATTCCAACCTGACTGACAGGATTCCTTTTGACAGGATTTTTACCTAATCGTGACAGAGCTTCAATCGAATCCTGACAAGATTCCATTCAAATACTGACAGCATTCCATTCGATTTTTGACTTCATTCCAGACGAATTCTCATAGGGTTCCAAACAAATTTTGACAGGATTCCAATTGAATCCGGAATTCGGGAATCCTGACAGAATTGAATCCTAACAGGATCTAAACTGAATTCTGACATGATTTCAATCGACTCATGGTAAGATTCTAATCAATTCCTGAAAGGAGTAACAGGATTCCTATAGAATCCTGACAAGATTCCAATATAATCCAGACAGAACTCCAATTGAGTTCTGACAAAGTTTCTGCCTGGTTCGACGTGATTTCAACCAAATTCTGACAGGATTCCAATCGATTCCTTTCAGGATTTCAATCGAATTCCTACTAGATTTCTATCAAGTCCTGACAGAATCCTGACAATCGAATCATAATTGGATTCCATTCGAAAACTGATTGCATTCCAATCAAATTCAGACTGGATCTGAATTGAATTCTTAAATGTTTTCAATCTACTTCTGACAGGATTCCTGTCGATTCCTGAAAAAGTTTCAATCAAATCTTGACTGGATTTCAATTGAATCCTGACGTGATTTCAACCGATTTCTAACAGGATTCCAAACGAAATCTTACGGGATTCAAAT
The DNA here is from genome assembly GCF_024139115.2 of Armigeres subalbatus. NCBI lineage: Eukaryota > Metazoa > Arthropoda > Insecta > Diptera > Culicidae > Armigeres > Armigeres subalbatus. The sequence continues at coordinate 101,220,108 of NC_085139.1, read as the reverse complement.
CGAATCCTGATAGGACTCCAGTAGATTTCTTACAGGATTCCAAGCGAAACCTGACAGGAATCCAATGGAAGCCTGACGAAATTCCAATCAATTTCTGACAGGACTTCAATAGACTGCTGACTGTATTCCAGTCAAATCCTTACAGGGTTCCAATCCAATCCTCGCATCGATAGGATTCCAATCGAATCCAGACAATATTTCAATCGCATCCTGACAGGATTTTCAACGAATTCTGACAGGATTTTATTCGAATCCTGACAGGATTTCCATCGAAGCCTGAATGAACTCCAACTGCTTCCTGACGGGAATCCAATCGAATTCTGACGGAACTCTAACCAAGTCCTGGCAGGACTCCAATCAATGAACTCAATCTAAAATAAAATATAACGCACACACACATAAATAAAGATTAAAAAAAAACTCCAATTTATGCCTGACATGATTCTAATCGAATCCTGACGAGATTTTAATCAAATCCTGAGACGGTTCCAATCGAATCTGACAGTTTTCCAATCAATTTCGGATCGGATTCCCTTTTGAATTATGACAGCATTGCGATCGAATTCTGACAGAAATCCAATCAAATCCTACTGGGGTTTGAATTTAATTCTATCCTGCTTCCAATTGACTCCAGATGGGATTTCAGTAGATTTATGACTGGATTTCAGTCGAATCGTGGCAGGATTTTAATCCTGTATGGATTTCGATTGAACCCTGATAAGAAACTATTTGATTTCAGACAGGATTCATATCGAATCCTGTCAGGCTTTTAATAGAATCCAGACAGAATTCTAAACAAATCCTGACAGGATTCCAAGCAAATCATTATAGGATTCCAGTCGAATCCTGACTGGTTTTTATTCGATTACTGACATGATGTACAGTGAACTCTCCCTCACTCGATATTGAAGAGCATATCGAGTAAGGGAGGTATCGAGATAGGGAAAACATTCATATTTTTTATTCCAAAATATCAAACACTTTTCATATGGTTTGCTGAATGCCGTTTGGCCAAGTAGTTAAAATTGTTTGTGTAACTGATGTGTGAGTGACGTGAGACGTGAAATGTACGAAGTGAATAGTGAAAAGTGAGAAGTGAGTACAGAGTAGTGAGAAGTGACTATTAAGAGTACTGAGTAATGTGATGTGTGCAACGTAACAAGTGAGAAGTGAGTAATGGGATGTGAGAAATGAGATGTGAGAAGGGTATGAAGCGAGTAGGGAGGAAAACAGAAGCAAGAGCTGCGAAGTGAGAAATGATAATTGAGAAGTGAGAAGCGAGATGTTGAAAAATGAGAAGTGATTGGTAAGATATACAACAAAAATAAGTAAGGAGAAAGAAAGAAATAAGCAGGTTTAAGGATGAAAATTAGAAGGAATAGGGAAGGAGAAGGATGGAAGAAAAAAGGGTCAAGTAAAAGAAAAGGAAGAAAACAGAAGGAAGTAGGAAGAAGAAGGAAGGAAAAAGGTAAAGGAAGAAGATGGAAGGAAGAGGGTAAAACATATAAAGAAGAAGTTTGAAAGAATGAGAATTAATTTCACAATTTTTAATACTCGCATCTCACCTCTCACTCCTCGGTCCTTACTCCTCATTTCACACTTCTCACTTCTAATTTCTCACTTTTCATTTCTCACTCCTCACTTCTCACTTCTTTATGCTCACTACTTACTTCTCACTTCTTATTTTTCGCCTTTTATTTTTCAATTCTCACTTCTTACTGCCCACTACTCACTTCTCACTTGTTACTTTTTTTCTTCTCACTTTCCACTGCTCACTACTCACTTCTTATTATTCTTATTACAACACATAACCAGTTCTTATTTTCTCGTGACCCGGTACCTAATACCAGGCCTGGTAGCGAGTAACTTTTTAGTGACTTGGTCACTATTTTGAGTCTAGTCACTAAAAAGTCACTATTTGAATTTTAAAGTCACTAAAGTCACTTTTTTTGCATCCCCTATTGTATAAAAGCTCAAAATAAAAAATCATTTGTATTTAGTACCTACTTATTATCATCAACCAAATGTGAATTTGGGAGCAAAATATAAAATTTGGGAAATATGCTCTTTGAAGCCAAGCTTGTTATGAAAATCGTGAGGCTAGGTACGTCCGATTCATGTCAACTATGAAATTATTAAAATGCGAAGTGCTGACCTCGAGTATAGAGTACAAAATTGAGGAATATTGGGACCTGAACCATGTCTGTTGGTGAGCCTTAATGCCCTCCGGTGACTAGGATAGTGAACAGTTTTAGTTTCATCATACGATAACGTCTATGTCGAGCAATGCTTCTCAACGTCGTCAGGGTGAATAATGTACGACAAGGACAACGATTACAGATTAAAATTGTTTATGATTGTTAAATCCGCCTTACGGTCATTCAGGATAATAGTTTCGAAAAAGAAATTGCAAAAGAGTTAAGTCAGAAGTAATTCTGGCACAAGCCAGGTCAAATGCGTTTTGACCTTGCGTAAAAAACGGTTTTTGTAGAAAAATGAGTTGCGAAACAAGTGCAAAGGTCGTGAAGGAAAAAAATGTTTGATTACTGGGCTTCTTCACAAAAAAAACTAATATTGATCCAGCCCTGCTCATTTTTGCTAATTAGGGTACTGTACTAGAGTGCTTCACCTCCGTTTAACTTCTAGGTTAACACTTACTACTATGGTGGTTTAAAAATCGTCATTGCTTCATCTCGCTCATTCGACTTTTTATCATGTTCTGATTTTCCTCCGGAATTTGGATAATGACTTATTTGGATCAAAAATATCTAGCGACTTTGTGAATTAACCCGTGTGAAAAAGGACTGATGAGATTTGTAAAGAACATGCGCGTATGAAAAAGCTCGCGAATAAAATTGCACAAAAAAGGATCATGGTGTCTGTACAGTAATTAGCGAAACAATTCGAATTTAAGCGGACTGTATTCCACGATCTTCTCAACAGTTTTGCTTCCTCTTCGCTGCGGATAATTCGTCACCCTTTTGCCAACTTCTCGTTCAATTTAACTCCCCTTTAACGCAGGTACACACACGGCTAATTGATTGGCTATTTCTTCCACTGCAAAAAGCAACAAACGAACAACTTCGTGGGAAAGGCAAACCACTCGCGACGAGATTTTATTTCAACTGTTGTTGTTTATTATGTGTTGCGCATAAACATACTGGCGGAAGGGTTGCCAGTTGCACTAATTCAACTATTTACAATATATGTTTTGCGCACTATGGGAAATCGATGACCAAAATTCAGTATAAATAATTTACTTAATTCTACGATTAGTGGACTTAAAGATAAGGTTAATTATTTACAAATTCATGTTAATCTATGTACAAATTCAATTTTCATTTCCAGGTTTTTTCCTTTTCAGGTTTTAAGGATTCCGTGAAGTATTGAACATCCCGGCCGCCAAATGAAAATACCCAATACCTTCATCGGCTGCCGTATCTCCTTCCACATGGTACAGGTCTTCGCGAAGCGATGTGGGATCGATATCCCTGGAGGTGGTTCTGGTGAAAGAAAAAATCCTGTACGATAGGGTTGGAGCTATGGAACGAATGGGATACTCAACTTAGGTTAAGCCCCGTGCCGCGAGATCGCTATGCGAATCTACGCGGCAAAGGCTTTGTTCCATGCGGAACCCTGTTGTCTCTGGAACTGTTGCTTGTTTTCGGCGCGACGTCCTTCCAGCGAGGGATTGGTCCGCTACTCACGGCGATTGTACCCGGCGCCAAGTACAACACGATGAATGCAGCGATTTTCCCTGGAGGAGGCGTTTACGTCGAATAGAATGTGCTGGTGTAGGTGTAGATGGTCCTGGAGCTGCAACGAACGACGGCTGAATATTCAGGAGGTGCGAGTGACGAAAAAAATACTTAACTTGCGTTAAGTCTTGGCCACGAGATTTTCATCTACGTGGCAAAGGCTTGTGTTTTTATTAAAGATGCTCCAGGAACAGCGCTCGTTTCCCCCGAGCTAGGGCCAAACTGAAGTCTGGCGGTCATTCACGATGATCGGCTTCCGTAGAAGATGCCGATTGGTGATTGAAGGCAGGATCGAGCGGGCGTACTCGAACTCTCACCGGATCAATTTCCGTTGGAAGTAGACACAACTTAGATATTGCACGATCTGACGTCCCGAAGCTTGTGCGTACTGTTGCCACTCGAACCAGACCATCGTGGCCAGGTCTAATTGCCAAAATCCGACCAAGTGACCACTTCTGCGGCGGGAGCTTCTCGTCCTTGAGTGCAACGATCGATCCAACCATGACGTTGTCCAGTTCTTCTGTCCAACGGTAGCGTTTCTGCAGCGTTAGCAAGTACTCGCTATGCCAACGGTTCCAAAATTGGCGTGTCACTTTCTGCACCCTTCGCCATCTGGATAGTCGATTCTCTGGAACCTCAGATAGGTCAGGCTCCGGGGCTGCATTCAGTGGTCTACCCGCCAAGAAATGTCCCGGTGTAAGGGCAAGTTGATCATCCGGACTGTTCGGTAACGGTGTAATTGGCCGCGAGTTTAGCTGAGCTTCGACTTGGATCAACGCAGTACTGAACTCCGACTCAGTGAAGTGTGCGTTTCCAATTATCTTACGGAGCAGATTCTTGGTGGACTTCACGCAGGCTTCCCATATTCCTCCAAAATTAGGAGACCGTGGAGGGATGAAGTGGAAGTGAACTCCATCTTCAGCGAATGTATTGCTTACTGCTTCTCGGTGTTGCTGGGTCACGAATCTGCGTCGAAGTTCTTCCAACTCTCGGTGAGCACCGACGAATGTCTGCGCGTTATCGCAGTAGACGTTGGAGGGCTTGCCACGACGACCGATGAACCGACGTAGACATGCAATGAATGCTTCCGTTGTGAGGCTGTCGACCAGTTCCAAATGAACGGCCTTTGTAGCGAGGCAGACAAATACTGCGATGTATCCCTTAACCAGTACGGTTCGTCGGGTGTTCGCTGTTCGAACGTAAACAGGCCCCGCGTAGTCGATTCCAACGTTTTGGAACGGGTACGCTTGATGCACTCGTACAGCGGGAAGATCACCCATCAACTGCTGCAGAGGGGATGGTCTCATTCTTGTGCAGGTGAAGCAATCATGGTAAATCTTACGGACCAGATTCCGGCCGCCAAGAGGCCAAAATCTTCGGCGAAGCGTGGATAACACTAGTTCAGGTCCACCGTGATGCGTTTTAAGGTGCGTCTGTCTGGCTATAAGGATGGTGAGCCGATGTTTCGGTGGCAGGACAATAGGGTGCTTCACATCTACCGCAATGTGCGCATTGTGTAGCCGGCCGCCAAGACGAATAAGACCATCAACCAGACGCGGGTGGAGAAATCTAAGCTTGGATCGGCGGTCTACTTGTTGGTTGTCGGCCAGACGTCGGTATTCGGAAACGAAATGCTGCTGCTGAACCCTTTTAACTAACCGCTGGAGTGTACTGTCGATTTCTTCCGGCATTAGAGGTCCACTTTGCGCTTGCTGTCCTTGTGCCTTTCGCCGAATGTTTCCAACGAAACGATGACACCACGAAGAGATACGAAGAAGGCGACTGAGGCTGGAGTAGCGATCGATGATGTCGGCGTCTTCTACGACGACTGGAAGTGCGACAACCTTGCGTCTTCCCATCTCGAAAGCGGCCACTGGTGCGAACGACGATTGTGGCCATTCTTCTTCAGCTTTCGTTAACCAAGGTGCGCCATGCCACCATAGCGAATTGTCGAGGAGAACGTCGAGCGTAGTGCCACGGGAGATTAGATCAGCGGGATTGTCTCCGGAGGCAACATGGTGCCAGCAGGCATGTGCGGTCAGCTCCTGTATTTCAGCTACGCGGTTTGCGACGTAAACTTCCCAGGTCGACGGCGTTGCTGCAAGCCAGTTCAGGACGATCGTCGAATCAGACCAGAGATAAACCTTGCTGTTGATATCGACGCTTCTAGAGAACTTCGTGAGGAGATGGGCCAGTAGGAGCGCAGCACACAGCTCAAGTCTCGGTATAGATTGGCTCCCAAGCGGAGCGACCTTCGATTTTGCGGTGACGAGGTGTACTGTGACGATACCGTCTGTCAAAACTGATCGGAGATAAAGGCAAGCTCCGTAGGCATCTAGCGAAGCGTCACAAAAACCGTGAATCTCCAGACGGGCATTCGTTTCGACGATTTGTCGAGGAATTTTCAGTTGGCTGAGGAGGTGTATGCTCTGTTGAAGTTCTGACCAAGTCCGTGCGAACCCAGCTGGCACTTCGATGTCCCAGTCCAGTTCCAGCTTCCACAACATCTGCAGCAATATCTTCAACTTGACGATGAACGGACCGATCAAACCCAGCGGATCAAACAGGCTACTGATAAACGAAAGTATAATGCGTTTCGTCAACCGTTCGCAGCCGATCCACTTCGGTTGCTTGAAGGAGAGAAGGTCCGTTGATGGCTCCCAACGGAGCCCCAAAGCTGTCACGAAACTTTCCCGATCCAGTTCTCCAGTGTCCAGGATCTCTTGGCTATTCGACGACCATTGACGAAGCGACATACCAGCTGCATTCATGATACGAATCAGCTGCTCACACACGACGATCAGATCCGAAATATTGTCTGCCCCAGTGAGCAGATTGTCGACGTAGAAATCGTTGCGAACGACTGGTGCGGCCAGTGGGAAGCGAGATTCTTCGTCATCGGCGAGCTTCTGCAATGTGCGAGCCGCCAGAAACGGAGCGCTATTGGTACCGTAGGTAACGGTTAGAAGCTGGAATGTCCTAAAATGGCGAATCCTTGTCGCCACGCCAGAGGATGCATAGTAGTGGTTGATCGCTTGGATGCACTAGAATCTGTCGAAACATCTACTCTATGTCGGCAGACACGACAAAACGGTACATGCGAAAACGTAAAACCAAACACACGAGTTCGTCTTGGATAGTAGGCCCAGCGATCAGTACGTCGTTGAGTGAAAGTCCGGTTCTTGACCGGCAGGAAGCATCGAATACCGTGCGCAGTTTTGTAGTCGTGCTCTCCGGTTTCATCACCGCGTGATGAGGCAAAACGTACTGGGGCTTCACGTCAAGTTCTTCGGCGGTAACCGCTCGCATATGTCCCAACGACACATACTGCTGGATGAATCGAAAATACATCGCCTTCTTCTCCGGGTCCCTCGACAGGGATCTTTCCAGAGCGTAGAAGCGACGGGTGGCGTTGTAGTGGTTGCTATCCAGTTGCCAAAGAAGTTCTTCCTGTTTTGGAAGCTTTACTACGTATCGCCCGTCCGGATTGCGTGTGGTGTTCTCGACAAAGTGCTTTTCGCAGAGCCGCTCGGAAGGCGACCACCCTTTGGTGTCGTGCAGTTCTTCCAGGGACCAGAAACGATGTACGAGTTCTTCGAGCGTGGACTCGGTGCTGAAATGGCAGGTTCGTGGATCCGAATGATCATGGTTGAACAGTGTGCAGCCGCCCGAAACGACCCAGCCAAATTCTGTCCGCTGCAGCGTCGGCAGCTTGTCACCGATCGTGATGGAACCGTAGCGTAGTAAGCGGAAGAAGTGTGTGCTACCCAGAATGACATCGATGTCGCCAGGTATCGCAAACGTTGGATCTGCCAAATCCACATGATCCGGGACAGACCAATTTCGAAGATCGGTGGCGGTTTGTGGTAACCGCACCGTGATGGTTGGTAGAACGAGGGCATTTGCCTTCACTGCAAACGGAGAAACTCGAGAAGAAAGCAGCAACGACTTGATGTGTGACCGATGTCGTGGCACCTCCGATACCACACACTCGAATGGGAACCGGCAGTCGTAGACGAGGAAGCTTCAAGCGGTCGCACAGCCTCTGTGCGATGAAGTCATGCTGGGATGCACTATCCAGCAGACAACGAGCAGTGTAAACAGCGCCCTTGCTGTCACGAATGTTGACTAGCGCAGTCGGAAGAAAGACGACACTGGAGGTCGCGGTGTCGGTGGAAGCTACACAGGCCACATGTGGGTTTCCGGATTGGGAACATTCTCCGGAGGAAGTCGGAGCAGGAGGAGCAGAAACAGATACACTAGATTCCCCTCTAGCTTCCATCGGGGTGTTTCTCTGAGCGGAGTTAGCGACGTGAAGAATCGTGTGATGTCGCTGCTGGCAACGATGACAACCTTGCGCTGGACAGTCCCTTGCGAAGTGAGACGTAGAGCGCAAACAATTCAAGCACAGATTGTGCTGCCTCACAACGTGGATTCTCCCCTTAAAGTCGAGCTTCTGGAACTTGGGACAGTGATAGAGGAAGTGGGGTGCGTCACACTGCATGAAACACTTCCTGTACGCAGATGTCGACGACAGAGGCAGCGGTTGCGAAGATTGTGTCACCACCGATGAACTCGTAACTGGATACGATGCCGATTTCTGGACTTTCGGCCTCCGGTCTCGGAACGATGGTACCTCGCGGGCTGTATCTAGAGGTGCTGCTTGTAGAACTCGAGCATGGTTCTGCAGAAAGTTCACCATCGACACATACGACGGCATTCCCTCGGCTTCCTCATCTTCTTGCTTGGTGGCGATCCCTCCAAGTACTGCAGCGACGTTCCCGGAATCCATTTTGGCACAGTGGCTCTCCCAGGTGCGAAGAGTGCAGGCGTCCAGGCGGGTGGATAGCAAATATACGAGGATCGAGCTCCATTTATCTGCTGGCTCCCCAAGAGACTTGAGCACAGAGATTTGTTGCTCGAACCGGTCGACCAAACCAAGCAGCTCGTCGGCAGACTCCTTCTTCATGAACGGAACTTCAAAAAGCATCCGGATGTGACATTTGATCAGCTGCCGCTTATTCTCGTACCTCAGCCGTAGGGTTCTCCAGGCATCCCTATACCCCTGCTCGGATGTTTTGATCGGCTCCAGCAGACGTGCAGCTTCACCCTGAACGGATCCCGTCAGATACTAGAGTTTTTTGACAGAGCTATACTTGCGGGTGCCTACAGCCGAATCAAACAAGTTTCGGAAAGCGCACCAGTCTTCAAGCTTCCCGGAGAACTTGGGAAGGTTCAGCTCCGGAAGCTTTACACAGCAGGATGGTTGATCCGACTGGGCGGAGGAATTCATGGCAACTGCAGTTTTATTTGTATATAATGCACGGCGGGAATATTAACGTGCATCGCATTTTAATCGCTCAGATTTATGTCTCACCGGATTCTCCACTTCTCTCGGTAAATCCTCATACTCAGCTGCAGAACAATAAAACAGCTCATATAGTGACTCCAGCTTTTCTGACCACACCAGGACATGCCCTGGTGGCGGTTTCTCCTTTTCAAAATCCTGCATGTAGGAGTCCAACGACGTTACGGACTCAATAATTCCACCCATCCTCTTCTTCATCACTCCCTGCGACATTTTTGCGACTACTTTTTAGAACTTATCCAAGGTTCTCCGGTTTTGCAAAGCTTTCGTCCAAACACAATTTTCACCAACGCGAGCCCACTTTACTCAGTGTGCGGACACGCAAAGCAACACTTCGTAAACTTCGTCCCAACCGTGGCGCTTCACACAATAAACACTCACGGCGACAACAATCTCTTGTTTCGAGCTTGTCGTGTCACACGCACTGAGTGGCTATTTTCTGTGATGGCGAAATTGCACTGCGGTCACTACCGGGAAAATGGTTTCTTCGCTATTCAATTGCAATTAATTGCCTCTTCAACGGCTTCCTTCGCCACTTCGACGGCCTTTGTGCACTTTTTGTTCACTTTCGCTCACCAAATCCGGCTCGATCCGGACCAAATTATGTACAGTAATTAGCGAAACAATTCGAATTTAAGCGGACTGTATTCCACGATCTTCTCAACAGTTTTGCTTCCTCTTCACTGCGGATAATTCGTCACCCTTTTGCCAACTTCTCGTTCAATTTAACTCCCCTTTAACGCAGGTACACACACGGCTAATTGATTGGCTATTTCTTCCACTGCAACAACCAACAAAACGAACTTTTTCGTGGGGAAGATAAACCGCTCGCGACGAGATTTTATTTCAACTGTTGTTGTTTATTATGTGTTGCGCATAAACATACTGGCGGAAGGGTTGCCAGTTGCACTAATTCAACTATTTACAATATATGTTTTGCGCACTATGGGAAATCGATGACCAAAATTCAGTATAAATAATTTACTTAATTCTACGATTAGTGGACTTAAAGATAAGGTTAATTATTTACAAATTCATGTTAATCTATGTACAAATTCAATTTTCATTTCCAGGTTTTTTCCTTTTCAGGTTTTAAGGATTCCGTGAAGTATTGAACAGTGTCAATCAAAACTTCTAAATGAAACTTTTTAAGAAATACCACATTTTCATAAGGAGATTCTGGTTATTAAAAATAAGGAATAGATAACTACCCTAAAAAACTGGTGTGGAGGTAAATAAATTTGTCGGATTTTAAATATCTAAAAAAGAAAACATTGAAAGATTTTTTTTACTCAAGATTATTTGTCGTTTAAGTTACCATTTTTGTATTAACTTCAATACTAAAGTCTTATAGTTTGCAAAGATGTCTAATAAGAGTCCTTGGTCTAATTGGTGCTCGGAATGCTACGACGTCGAGCTCAAAATCTCAAAAACTTCATATAAATTTGTTATTATTATTTATTATTAGGGGGAAAGACGGCTTTGGCAGGTTTTGTTCTATTATTGGCAGGGGGGTTTTTGTCGACCAAATTTTATGAAACTTGGCCACAATGTTCTCTGATATACAAAGAATGTTTAGGCCAAATTTGAGCATAGTCAGACATAAAAAAAACCCCTGCCAATAATAGAACAAAACCTGCCAAAGCCGTCATTTCCCCTATTATTTATTTTAACAAAAATTTAGGAAGAGGGAGAAAAAAAATGTGTTATTCAACCGTAGGTTTACTGGACAAATCGTATTTTATAAAAAATTTCATGATTGCACTTGCTTTCTGGTTTTCAAACAAAATATCCTACTAAAGACTTATAAGCTATATGAGTCCAAATAATTCTCGCTCTAAGAATGAATTAGATCATTTTATATCATTATTTTGCTGTTTTACAGAAAACTTTGAGCTCATGTCTACTCCGTGGTACTTATAAGAGTGTCTCAAAGTCACTGACCTCTTGCTTCCGTCATCTCCCTACTTACGGCATAGATGGGCGTGGTCAGTAGCAGTAATCCTCATGATTTTGTTATTTAGCATTTTCTTGATTCCTGATAGTATTCTAGATAGGGATTTTAAAAATAAATCACTGTTTTCTAATCTACAAATTACACCATAACAATGCTAATGCAACTTGTAGCTCAATACCCGATTAAAAACTTCATACAAAAGTCACTATTTGGTCACTTTTTCTGCAACTGAAAGTCACTATTTGGTCACTTTTTCGTCATCGTTGGTATCTGAAGTGACTATTTTGAACGGCATTAATCGCTACCAGCCCTGTAATACAATGGTCTGCCGTTGACTTAACACAATTTGTATATACGTCGCAAATTATGACAAACTGTAGGCGGAATTAATGCATGATTGTAATAAATTGTTGCAGTCTTTGGTTGGGTGTATGATTCTTATTAGAGTCATGCCGATATTGTATTGGATTTGAATACGAAATTTTTGTTCAAATAAATATGAAAGCTAATTAAATAATACATTTAAAAAATAGAGTCTGCAAACTGCTTTCCAATGCTAAGCTAAAGAAGCTGAAGAAATATTTTATTGCTTAGAAAGATTTTTAAGGCTTATTTGCCATGAAGCGTTACGGAGCCGAAATCATATTCTTCTATACATTTTATAATTAATTGCATATTATTCGGCAACTCGGCCGTACGAAAACCATTTTTTTGTTAAATATCTTGGCTGTGCATATGCACAGCATATGTTTCGAAATGGACAAATTGATATGAAATTTGCGAAAAAGAATCCACGTGTCTTGGAGGGATACATTTTATGATTCTTATATATAGGGCTAGTTTTGGGGAACCGAAAGACTCGCGGTTTGGTCGAGTGTAGGGAATACACTAATACAATTACAATGCTTAATTAATTACAATGCTGATGTTCAATTGGTTGACATTCTTTGTGAGGTTTCACATCTGTAACGGGACAAAGACACATTTCCTGGAGGAGACAACAACGAGAGGAAGACATACGGATGGGGTTTAACGGCGGGCATGGAGAGTGACGACAAGATGAAGACATTCTTAAGGGATTACGATAGCAAAAGACATGGATGGACAATGGGTACAGTCTAACATCAGCAACTTTCAAGAATTGGTAGACAAGGGACATGTATTCGAGGTCAAAACTGGCCAACACTTCCCTAATAGGCTTTGATATTTCCCGGAGATGTAGATCGGATTTCTTATAAGTAAGCAATTTTTTTCTGATAAGAATGTATAATACTTTTTTAATAGATTTCCGATCAAAAAATATCACAATAATTAAATTACTAAACATCTTGGCTGCGCATATGCAACAAAAATTACGGCCTAATCGCCGAATAATATGCATCTAATATAATTATTTGTCGGGTACGATTAGAGATATCTTGATGACATATACATTGTGATATGATTACGTTGGACTTCAACTTTTATTTGCATTAACCATCACATCGCCCTGGTCCATCGCGCATCGCATTTCCACCGCCACGACCGTGATTAGCACCGAAAGCAAATTTAAGCCGCTTTACGGCCACTCTAATATTGCACTCGCAATTTCACGCCCAAGTTGTCCCCAATTTCCTTCCATCATTAGCACCCTCCTCCCTCAGCTCGCCACACAGTGCAGTGGAGACCCTCCGCCGAAAACAACAAACGCGCCGCGTTCTCGTGTGAGTGGCTTTAATCACCGTTCTCGTTAGGAATAATACTAATTGCAACAACCGACCGTGTCGTTGTTGGTCCACACCGCCCGGCTAGGAGGTGGCCCTAAGCTCTTTGTGCTGTTGTTATTGCAAGGCTCCAACTTCTCCAAGTCGTCGAGAACGAAAGCGAAGTTGAGATATGGACCACTTGGTCCAAATATCGTACCAAAAGCGCCTTACCCTGCTGGTGGCTTTAAGCCGTAAGAATATGTTGCCCACACTTTAAGCGAGCGAGAGTCCTCGCCGGCACCAGCACTTGTTCGGCGCGATGATGACGACAACAACGACGATGGCGACCCGGCTCGGGAAGGTGTAAGTGTGTGCATATTTTTTACCTTTTTCAAAGTGCGGAACGACGTCGACGTTGTTGCTTTCGCTTTGACGCTTCTGAATGGGAACACGGGAGCAGGGCTTGCAACTTGGCGAAAGAAGCGGTGCTGGTTATAATCCTGCCTGACTACTTGGAAATGGAAACAAGTCTCTTTGCTGCTGGTGCCTATGCCCGCTACTGTGTTGCAACCTCGCTTGGGAAAGGTCGAGGAACGGGAAGCTCTAAGGACCACCGTTTCCGAGGCTGTGTGGCTACAGCAGAGATGTGAGGCGCAGTACGTTAGGGAAACTGCGGGCAGGAGTCATCATCATACTCACACACAATGCTTGCAATTAGTAGGATTTTAAGTAGATTCCTAGCCTTGGCCCCAGCTACCGTGGCTGACTTTCTCTATCTCGCTGCAGAACTCTTGAAGTGGTTCAGAAAAGGATTTCCACCGGTCGGAGTTGGTGCAAGCGAGCGAGAATAACAACCCCAGCCAGCACCGGTCTCCCAATCCGATGAGATGGAAATTGTTGCAATGCAGCGCAAATGGGGGTTGATATTTTTGAATTCTAGGTCTTCAAGCGTGAAGGCGCTTCGTACCACCATCGTCATCGCCCTCCGCGCGCCAGTCAGATAGAGAAGAACTCTCGTCATTATGCAACTCCGACAATGGGTTCTGTGGTATTCACACATGCAAAAAGCAAAAAAAAAACCCTTTGGCCACACTTCGTCAACCCCTTTGCACCTTTTCAGCACAGCGATGCGCTGGTGGTTCCGTCGTTGCCACACTTTGTGGAGAAGTGAGCGACCGAGTGAGATTCACAGTCAGACGTTTTGTTTCAATTTTTATTTACACGACGGTGCGCTGTTGTGCTCCAGCTCCAAGCATCTTCTCTTCTCACCTCACCGGCGGCCGCCGGCCGTACCGTGCCGTTTCGTACGTGTAACGTGGGACAACCACAGCTGGAATCTGCAACCAGGGGGGTTCACCAGCAGCATTATTACAAAATTCCCGACCTGCTGGAAAGGGGGAAGGGGTTGCGCACGAACACAGTCAGACACCACCGAACCTTGCGAGCCGAGATTCAGGACGACGTCAAAAAACCGCATTGTTTCGGAGAATGTGTGTTTGTTTGTAGAGCGCCGCCATCTCGCAGTCCTCTGTAGTCTGCCTCGCGCGCGGTGCGACTCGGTTGGTTGGTGGTGGGTCTGGGTGGGTTTGTTTCACTCAGATGGTTCGGTGCCACCACCGGTGAAAGATTGTTCATTAGGAATCGCTGCAAGCCGTGACGAACTTTGCCTGGGAAAACTGTGTCATATCGTGAAGTGGGTGCGAAGAAGGGGATGGTCGTTTGAATGAATATGAATTTCAAAGCTGAAAGGCGCTGGTGACGCATCCACCGAAAAATGCCCCAGAAATGGTGCCCGATTTATTTAGATATATCGACAAGCAGTCAGTCGCATTGTGCTGCAGAGCATAGGTTCGATTCCCATCTCAGTCAGCAAAACTTTTTGAGTCCTTTGCCTATTGTGACAACATGTTTGCCCTCTTCGGTTTTTTTCGAATTCTCTACAAATCCGATTTGAATTCTCATTGAATTCTTTTCGGATCCTCGTCGAATCCTGTTCCGATTCTCGTCGAATTCTGTTCCGATTCTTGTCGAATCCTGTTCGGATTCTCGCCGAACCCTGTTCGGATTCTTGCCGAATCCTGTTCGGATTCTCATCGACTCCTGTGGATTCTCGCCAAATCGTGTTTGGATTCTCGTCGAACCCTGTTTGGAATCTCGTCAAATCCTGTTTGGATTCTCGTCGAATCATGTTCGGATTCTCGTTGAATCATGTTCGGATTTTCGTGGAAAACTGTTCAGATTCTCATCGAATCCTTCTCGGATTCTCGTCGAATCCTTCTCGGATTCTCGTCGAATCCTTCTCGGATTCTCGTCGAATCCTTCTCGGATTCTCGTTGAATCCTTCTCGGATTCTCGTCGAATCCTTCTCGGATTCTCGTCGAATCCTTCTCGGATTCTCGTCGAATCTTTCTCGGATTCTCGTCGAATCCTTCTCGGATTCTCGTCGAATCCTTCTCGGATTCTCGTTGAATCCTGTTTAGATTCTTGTCGAAATGGAATTGGATTCTCGTCGAATCCTGTTCGGATT
Organism: Armigeres subalbatus; assembly: GCF_024139115.2. Taxonomy (NCBI): domain Eukaryota; kingdom Metazoa; phylum Arthropoda; class Insecta; order Diptera; family Culicidae; genus Armigeres; species Armigeres subalbatus. The sequence continues at coordinate 101,204,813 of NC_085139.1, read as the reverse complement.
TTCGTCGAATCCTGTTCGGATTCTCTCATCGAACCCTTTTCGAATTTTCGTCAAATCCTTTGCGGATTTCAGTCGAATTGCGGTTTGTCGCCGAATCCTGTTCGGATTCTCGTCGAATCCTGTTAGGATTCTCGTCGAATCCTGTTCGGATTCTCGTCGAATCCTGTTCGGATTCTCGTCGAATCCTGTTCGGATTCTCGTCGAATCCTGTTCGGATTCTCGTCGAATCCTGTTCGGATTCTCGTCGAATCCTGTTCGGATTCTCGTCGAATCCTGTTCGGATTCTCGTCAAATCGTGTTTGCATTCTCGTCGAATCCTGTTTGGATTCTCGTCGAATCCTGTTTGGATTCTCGTCGAACCCTGTTTGGATTCTCGTCGAATCCTGTTTGGATTCTCGTCGAAACCTGTTTGGATTCTCGTCGAATCATGTTCGGATTCTCGTTGAATCATGTTCGGATGTTCGTCGAATACTGTTCTGGTTTTCGTCGAATATTGTTCGGATTCTCGTCGAATCCTGTTCGGATTCTCGTCGAATCCTGTTCGGATTCTTGTCGAATCCTGTTTAGATTCTCGTCGAATCCTGTTTAGAATCTTGTCGAAATGGAATTGGATTCTCGTTGAATCCTGTTCAGATTTTCGTCGAAAACTGTTCGGATTCTCGTCAAATCCTTTGCGGACTTCAGTTGAATCCTTTGCGGTTTGTCGCCGAATCCTGTTCGGATCCCGTCGAATTCCATTCGGATTCTCGTCGAATCCTGTTCGGATTCTCGTCGAATCCTGTTCGGATTCTCGTCGAATCCTGTTCGGATTCTCGTCGAATCCTGTTCGGATTCTCGTCGAATCCTGTTCGGATTCTCGTCGAATCCTGTTCGGATTCTCGTCGAATCCTGTTTGGATTCTCGTCGAATCCTGTTTGGATTCTCGTCGAATCCTGTTTGGATTCTCGTCGAATCATGTTCGGATTCTCGTTGAATCATGTTCGGATTTTCGTGGAAAACTGTTCAGATTCTCATCGAATCCTTCTCGGATTCTCGTCGAATCCTGTTTAGATTCTCGTCGAATCCTGTTTAGATTCTTGTCGAAATGGAATTGGATTCTCGTCTCATCGAACCCTTTTCGAATTTTCGTCAAATCCTTTGCGGATTTCAGTCGAATCCTTTGCGGTTTGTCGCCGAATCCTGTTCGGATTCTTGTCGAATCCTGTTAGGATTCTCGTTGAATCCTGTTCGAATTCTCGTCGAATCCTGTTCGGATTCTCGTCGAATCCTGTTTGGATTCTCGTCGAATCCTGTTTGGATTCTCGTCGAATCCTTTTTGGATTCTCGTCGAATCCTGTTTGGATTCTCGTCGAATCCTGTTTGGATTCTCGTCGAATCCTGTTTGGATTCTCGTCGAATCCTGTTTGGATTCTCGTCGAATCCTGTTTGGATTCTCGTCGAATCCTGTTTGGATTCTCGTCGAATCCTGTTTGGATTCTCGCTGAATCTTGTTTGGATTCTCGTTGAATCCTGTTCGGATTTTCGTCGAATACTGTCCGGATTCTCGTCAAATCCTTTGCGGATTTCAGTCGAATCCTTTGCGGTTTGTCGCCGAATCCTGTTCGGATTCTTGTCGAATCCTGTTCGGATTCTCGTTGAGTCCTGTTTGGATTCTCGTAGAATCCTGTTTGGATTCTCGTTGAATCCTGTTTGGATTCTCGTTAAATCCTGTTCTGATTCTCATCGAATCCTATACGTATTTTCGTCAAATCCTTTGCGCTTTGTCGCCGAATCCTGCTCGAATTCTAGTCGAATCCTTCGAATCGTGTTCGTTTTTTCTTGTCGCATCCTATTTGGATTTCTATCATTTTCAGTTCGGATTTTCATTAAAAAAATTATTTGATTTCCATTGAATTCTGTTTTGATTTTTCATCGAATCCTTTCAAGATTCTTAAGAGATTCTTAACAGAAAGTTTACTCCTTGTACAGTTCATTGTTCAGGATTTTTTCGCATGTTTCTTTATTTGAGTATGCAATCATTTGAGTATTGTCATCACAGTTCAAAAAAACATGCCGTCTATTTTATTTTATCTAAAATTTTCAAATATTCTTTGTAAATCAATCTGATTATTACTCACCATTGTTTATAATTTATATAAAATAAATTATTGCCTATTTTCTTAGCGAACGAAAAGATTTCATTCTCTGAATATCTTACCTTTGCAATTAGATTTTGTTCTAATGAAAAATTAAAATCGTCTGCCGCATGCTGCTCCATTCAATCGAAAGAGCATTCGCATTCCGATGGTAACTTCTCCCTAGCGATGTTTTGAACAATACGCGAAGCACCAGTAAGTCATAAATACCATGGATTTCATCTTTTATCAGAAATCGTTTAACTTGGAAGTATTTCAATTTCCTTCGTTTTGAACAACATTGCTGGCATGTATCATAACGTCTTAAAAACTAGACTCGGCAACCTGTTTCTCCGAAATGTATCCGCCCTAGCTCCGGTCGGAGTTGTCTCCCTTCGCCGAAAGGAGGAAAGACACCAATGTCGCGAACCGAAAGTATTTTAATATTTCATAAAACGGAACAATTTGAAATTAAATTTCCCATTCTGCACCATACTCAGAAACTTTTTTTCCCCCCGTTTCCGCCGCTCTGCATTATGGAAAACAATTTTCGCGTCTTTCGACACTCGTTGCGCGTGTATTTTTCAAATTTCTAATCCTCGTCGTTGCCGGGTTCGCTCAGTGCGCCCAAAACTTGAATTCAAGAAAATCTCCATTCATCCCTCATTCCCGGCGCCTTTCATAATTTCGATCCATGCTTCGGCTTTAGGCTTGTAAATTATTATTAACGCGATTTTCTCGTTTCTTTCTTTGCTCCACAGGTAAGCAAACCAGCCGACAACAAAGGAAAAATGGAAAGGTGCCGCACAATGGGACAAGATGATAACTGAAAAGTGTGGTTTGTTAATTGGGATTTTTATCCGTTGAGAAGTAAGTAAAATAGTAAACATATTGCCTTCCACTGAAAACATGTGGAACAATGCCATAAGTTGCTAAACCAAATTACCCATCAAAGCATAACTTTCACGAAGCCATTATGAATTCGGTTACTTGAAAGGTTCGGCCCAATTGTCTTACTCGCATTCGGTCCCACTGTGCGCGTCGTAACTTTTATCAAAAGAAACACGCGGCCTTTTGTCAGCCTTGACGCTAAGCGTGCTTGCCGAACGGTAAGAATTGAAATTTACTGAAATAATGGACTAACGAGCGATGCGACGGTACGCAGGTATGCGGCAAGGGCTCCTTATCTCTGGAAGCCATGTTTTTAAAGTTGGATTTAGGCATGTAATCTGCCGGGGACTTAATAGAAGGTTCTTAGGAAAATGAAAAGTAGGTTTGTCGATTCTTGTTTAGAACATTTAGAGTATGAAGCCCGAGATTTATTATGACCCAGGTGGCAAATTGTTTGCACAGATTCTAGTATCGCATTGATAATGGTTTTGTTTGGATTCGGAAAATTTTCTTCAGTTTCTATGGGATTGACTGAGTCCAGAGGTGACTCCATCTCAATCGAATTCTCGGATTATTCCAACAGAAAGCTGACAGGATTCCAATCGAATCCGAAATGATTTCTGTAAGCGCTTTAACCGATTCCGGAGCAGATTCCAATTCCTGAAAGGATTCCAATCGAATCCTGGAAGGATTCCAATCGAATCCTGGAAGGATTCCAATCGAATCCTGGAAGGATTCCAATCGAATCCTGGAAGGATTCCAATCGAATCCTGGAAGGATTCCAATCGAATCCTGGAAGGATTCCAATCGAATCCTGGAAGGATTCCAATCGAATCCTGGAAGGATTCCAATCGAATCCTGGAAGGATTCCAATCGAATCCTGGAAGGATTCCATTCGAATCCTGGAAGGATTCCAATCGAATCCTGGAAGGATTCCAATCGAATCCTGGAAGGATTCCAGTCGAATCCTGGAAGGATTCCAATCGAATCCTGGAAGGATTCCAATCGAATCCTGGAGAATTCCAATCGAATCCTGGAAGGATTCCAATCGAATCCTGGAAGGATTCCAATCGAATCCTGGAAGGATTCCAATCGAATCCTGGAAGGATTCCAATCGAATCCTGGAAGGATTCCAATCGAATCCTGGAAGGTTCCATCGAATCCTGGAAGGATTCCAATCGAATCCTGGAAGGATTCCAATCGAATCCTGGAAGGTTCCAATCGAATCCTGGAAGGATTCCAATCGAATCCTGAAGGATTCCAGTCGAATCCTGGAAGGATTCCAATCGAATCCTGGAAGGATTCCAATCGAATCCTGGAAGAGTTCCAGTCGAATCCTGGAAGGTTCAGTTCGAGATCCTGGAGGTTCCAGTCAGATCCTGGAAGGTTCCAGTCAGATCCTGGAAGGTTCCAGTCGATCTGGAAGGTTCAGTCGAATCCTGGAAGGATTCCAATCGAATCCTGGAAGGATTCCAATCGAATCCTGGAAGGATTCCAATCGAATCCTGGAAGGTTCCAATCGAGATCCTGGAAGGATTCCAATCGAATCCTGGAAGGATTCCAATCGAATCCTGGAAGGATTCCAATCGAATCCTGGAAGGATTCCAATCGAATCCTGGAAGGATTCCAATCGAATCCTGGAAGGTTCCAGTCGAATCCTGGAAGGATTCCAATCGAATCCTGAAGGATTCCAATCGAATCCTGGAAGGATTCCAATCGAATCCTGGAAGGATTCCAATCGAATCCTGGAAGGATTCCAGTCGAGATCCTGGAAGGATTCCAGTCGAATCCTGGAAGGATTCCAATCGAATCCTGGAAGGATTCCAATCGAATCCTGGAAGGATTCCAATCGAATCCTGGAAGGATTCCAATCGAATCCTGGAAGGATTCCAATCGAATCCTGGAAGGATTCCAGTCGAATCCTGGAAGGATTCCAATCGAATCCTGGAAGGTTCCAATCGAATCCTGGAAGGATTCCAATCGAATCCTGGAAGGATTCCACCGAATCCTGGAAGGATTCCAATCGAATCCTGGAAGGTTCCAATCGAATCCTGGAAGGTTCCAATCGAATCCTGGAAGGTTCCAATCGAATCCTGGAAGGATTCCAATCGAATCCTGGAAGGTTCCAATCGAATCCTGGAAGGTTCCAGTCGAATCCTGGAAGGATTCCAGTCGAATCCTGGAAGGATTCCAATCGAATCCTGGAAGGTTCCAATCGAATCCTGGAAGGATTCCAATCGAATCCTGGAAGGATTCCAATCGAATCCTGGAAGGATTCCAATCGAATCCTGGAAGGATTCCAATCGCAAACTGAACGGTTCCAATCGAATCCGGGAAGGATTCCAATCGAATCCTACAAGGATTCCAATCGAATCCGGGAAGGATTCCAATCGAATCCTGCAAGGATTCCAATAGAATCCTGCAAGGATTCCAATCGAATCCTGCAAGGATTCCAATCGAATCCTGCAAGGATTCCAATCGAATCCTGGAAGGATTCCAATCGAATCCTGGAAGGATTCCAATCGAATCCTGGAAGGATTCCAATCGAATCCTGGAAGGATTCCAATCGAATCCTGGAAGGATTCCATTCGAATCCTGCAAGGATTCCATTCGAATCCTGCAAGGATTCCATTCGAATCCTGCAAGGATTCCATTCGAATCCTGCAAGGATTCCATTCGAATCCTGCAAGGATTCCATTCGAATCCTGCAAGGATTCCATTCGAATCCTGCAAGGATTCCATTCGAATCCTGCAAGGATTCCATTCGAATCCGGCAAGGATTCCATTCGAATCCGGCAAGGATTCCATTCGAATCCGGCAAGGATTCCATTCGAATCCGGCAAGGATTCCATTCGAATCCGGGAAGGATTCCATTCGAATCCGGCAAGGATTCCATTCGAATCCGGGAAGGATTCCATTCGAATCCGGGAAGGATTCCATTCGAATCCGGGAAGGATTCCAATCGAATCCGGGAAGGATTCCAATCGCATCCTGGAAGGTTTCCAATCGCATCCTGGAAGGTTTCCAATCGAATCCTGGAAGGATTCCAATCGAATCCTGGAAGGATTCCAATCGCATCCTGGCAGGATTCCAATCGTATCCTGGAAGGATTCCAATCGAATCGGAACAGGTTTCTAATCAAAAACAAGTAGGGCAACTGTTCCGATTTCCATATCACTAGAAATTATAATCTCATCGCAAAACCAAGATCACAGCACCAATCTCGTCGCTTCTTTTTGCTAACTCGCGTGCTCACAAGCAGTAACGGAAAATGTCATTTCGATGTCATGGGACTAATTTTCTAATAACTTTTTTCACAAGTCATTTACAATTATGTTTTCCATATAAAAATGCAGCTCTTAAAGGATTCGAAAACTTTTTCTGACAAATAATTCCTCTAAATATGTTATTGGCGGTGTGAAAGCCGAATTAGTTTCAAATGACATTAATGTCATGACATTCCGAGACACTTTTTCAATCTCGCTCTCATAGCTCACACTTTGTGTTTAGAGCAATGATCTGTTCGACAAAATTCTAATACCCTTTAGGTACTTCATGTTAATCAAAAATCCAAACTGTAAATGACTTTTGAAAAAAGTTATTAAGAAATTTGTAATAGCATTGCCTTGACATTTTTTGACATTTTCCATCACTGATGAGGTAAAAAAATCACAAAAATAAAAAACCAACTTCCTTTGAATTGCTTTGTTTTTGATAGGATGGAAATAGGAGCTATAAGATGAAGTGCCGAACCATAAATAAAATTGAATATAACATTGGATCGATCACGTTCCATATTTTTCTTCTTCTTCTTTTTTAATATTTCGGAATTAATTTTTATGATTCTGCGTCATGTTGAGGTTTCTGTTGAACACCTTTTAATTTTTCTCAGTATATTTTTTTCTAGAATCGGATCAGATTTTTTTTTTTGAATCAATTTTCAGACTTCTAATTTTCGTATGGCAAACAATTTTAAGGATTCTGTTCGAATCGGGAATTGCTTCGGAATCTGTTCAATATTCCTGAAAGAATTCTACTTTGAATCCGTTCAAAGTTTTGCTCAGAAAATTTTCGAGATGCCACTCGAAATCTTTTTATGATTGTAGGTATTTAGAAATGTAATACGATTCTGTTTGAAGTTTCTTCAGGAATTTTATCGACATTCTGATTCCATTTAGAATATTGATATTTAGATTAGGATTTTTCAAACATCGAGCCTCATGCGAATTCTGCTGAAATTTTTTATTTCAAAATTAATAATTCCACTGCTTTCGAAGGCTCAGGTGCTTGAGAATCCTGTTAAGATCCATCAAAGGTTCTATTCCTATTTATTCAAGAATCCTCTTCAGATTCTCATGCAAAGAATTCAATTTAGATTTAGAATATATTTCGTAGAGTATTTTCCAATGTTGTTGGTCCAGAAACTTAAATCAAAGTACAGCAGCAGAAGAAATCAAGGGCCTTGTGATTTATCTATTCAATATTTATCAAACGTTACATCTACTGAGACAGTGAAAATAAGTTCACTCGGCTCTTCTCAAATCTCAACTCCTATCCACTTCAGTCGTCAAATCTTTCGACCAGCACAAATCGTCCTAAAAGTTGTTGCATTCCATTTAATTTGCCATTATGCACGCTTTTAGCCCATCCATTTGTGGCGATAATTTCCCATCCCAAATTCCAGCTGCGACTTGTCCAACCATCGACGATTCCAGCTCGGTGCGCAGATCACCCAGACAAAACTTTTTGGAGGGTGATAATCACAAACATAATTTTAAATTTAATTATTTACACCAGAGCGCACCTACGCCCGGGCCCGCGCTCGCCAACAACCTCGTCTCATCTCCGGTAGAGACGACGACGATCCGACCGCGCTTAGTGTTCCGCCGTCGTTGTCGCTTACGTTGTGGCGGTCCTCGGTAGCTCTGGAAGGTAAACATCGTAATCTCTCGTGTTTTATTCACCGCGTATAGTCGGTAGAATAAAATGTGCTCCGCCGTCGTTTCTCATGAAATGTTGTCGTAAAAAAAAGGTTGTTGCAACAAGCTGCTTTTTAATGACGCAACAACGTTACCACCGTGTCGGGCGGCGGACGCGCGGGAAAATGCACTTTACTAGTAAGCGGCAAGTTTGACAGAGTTTGTGACTCTGAGTGACTGAATTTTCGCGACGACCACCACACCCAAGACCCGTATTTACCTCCAGGATAGAAAGAAAAACTCATATCAGCTCTGAGCGCTGAATACGAAGGATTTAGGCCGTTGCTCCATGGGTAACTCTGGAAGCTCTGGAGGCGGTTTAATTCTGTTAAGAGCACACAACGTCGAAAAGTAGGCAACCACCATCATGATGTAACAACGGCGCTAATTGAATTCGACACGGGTTCTCGGTGGAACGAAGATTTTTTGCGCTTTTCGTTGGTGTAGACGTGAAATCCTGTAAGCAGCACACGATGATTAAATGTACATAATTAGCGACCGGTGGAGACTGGGAGGCCCCCATTTTTGTTGGTTTTTTAGTGCGCCGAGAGATTTCTTTGAAGTCTGGCTTGGTAGCGGAAATTGGGCGAAATTTCCGTCAACCCTTATTTGGAACGGTTTGTGGAGTGGTCAGAAAAAGAAGCATAAAACTAATTTAAAAAAAGATGTTATCGAGAGTGAATTTATCTGCTGTTAGATGAAAAAAAATCTGTAGTAGAAGTTCATATAGAAACCTGAGCCTGATTCTAAAAAAAAATTAAAGGATGGGATGCACCTGAATAATATTCTAAATTTGAATAAGGTTTGTTCAAGCACTCTTAATGACCACAACACAGTATTTAGATTTGCAAATATATTGCGAGAGCATTGGACTAGTGAAACAAATATTCAATATTTTATTTTCTCCAAGTAGACTTGCGGAATATGGACTCTTCTGCCAGGTTTCTATGAGATCAACACAATATTTATAAAAATACATAAATAGCGAAATTATTGTATAAGATTTAAATTACAATTCCCTTTACAGCACACATGTCTACAATTTTATATTTCACAAGTTTTAGATCCGAGTAACAAAACCCGATACTAACAATGCTGAATTATTTGTGCAAATCAAAATTTAACAGGTTCTTCACTTCTCCAGAGAGATAAACGAAAACCTTTAAATATTATAAAAACCCCCTTTCCCATCACCCAGCTATGATATAACTTCATCCCATATAAAATTTCCTCAAGCCTAATTTGGAATTCATGAATCGTTTCGCATCGCCTGGCATGGCTCTCGAACTCCATAACGACTTCACCATACAGTCAATTAAACATTCAAAAGAGCATGCAAATTGGGCCACTTTGAGGCAAAGTTTTGATTTAGCTCCGGAATCCTTTACGACAACGACGACGAGAACGGCGCTCCGTTCTAATTAGATATGCCACAGAAATAAAAACAAGACGAGCCCCGTAGAACAAACATCGAACGCATTTTGTTGGGCTCATATGTGGCGGGGTGGCAATGGTTAACGAGTCTTCTTGGCATCGAAACAAAGGGTGCGACACGAACACACACCCAACCCACTTTAAAAGGGCACTCTCACCTTTCGGTGGTACGTCTGTTGGGGTGAAATTTTAATCACTCCTATGTTGCCGAATCGGATCGGACCGAATCGTAAAAAAGGGATCTTTCGAGTCAGTCGTCTGCCTTCCGAAACTGAGCAGTGGATAAATTATTGAAAATAACGACTGCCACCACATGCATGGTTCCCTTTCTGGAGTAGGGGCTTTGTCATTGGAAGCACAGTAGACCGGGAGCTGTTGAACAGGCGATGGATGTTAAACGGAGATATGTTTTTAAGATGGTGCTTTTCCATCAATATCAGAATGACTTGCGTGGGGGGTTAATAAAAAGTTTCATTTTACCAGGGTGTGAATCGTACAGGTTTATGAAGAACAAGTAAAGTGGAGAAAAAATATGATGTTGTTTGCTGACAGACGAATCAAAAAGTAATTGAACAGTAAATTTGTAAACATATTCTTTAAGGATAATTTATTTTTGTTGAACTCTTTCGTTATAAATAACGACATGAAGGAAAAAATCAGAAATAAAAAAAACAAAACATCTTATTGAAGTTAATCAGAATTCATTTTAAATCCATCGAATAAAGCCCTGACAGTAGTGGATCAAAATTACATTTTATATCTATAGAAAAAAATGTGATAATCGAACAGAAATAAGCATTTTAACAATATAAATTTGGTAGAAATTCTGGAAGAATTTTAGGAGCATATAGAATTTAAAAAAAAATGGTATGATAAAATATTTGATTCAACTAACAATATGTCAAGAGCTTTGTTAAATCCTTCTAGATGCGATTGAACATCTTCATGGTTCGATCGAATTCCTGTTAATATTCTACATGAATCCTATCAGGATTCGATTGAAATATTCCCGTATTCGATTGGAATCCTTCCGGGATTCGATTGGAATCCTTCCGGGATTCGATTGGAATCCTTCCGGGATTCGATTGGAATCCTTCCGGGATTCGATTGGAATCCTTCCGGGATTCGATTGGAATCCTTCCAGGATTCGATTGGAATCCTTCCAGGATTCGATTGGAATCCTTCCGGGATTCGATTGGAATCCTTCCGGGATTCGATGGGAATCCTTCCGGGATTCGATTGGAATTCTTCCGGGATTCGATTGAAATCTTGCCGGGACTCGATTGAAATCCTTCCGGGATTCGATTGAAATCCTTCCGAGATTCGATTGGAATCGTTCCGGGATTCGATTGGAATCCTTCCGGGATTCGATTTGAATCCTTCCGGGATTCGATTGGAATCCTTCCGGGATTCGATTGGAATCCTTCCGGGATTCGATTGGAATCCTTCCGGGATTCGATTGGAATCCTTCCGGGATTCGATTGGAATCCTGATCTGATTGAACCTTCCGGGATCTGATGGAATCCTTCCGGGATTCGATTGGAATCCTTCCGAGATTCGATTGGAATCCTTCCGGGATTCGATTGGAATCCTTCCGGGATTTGATTGAAATCCTTCCGGGATTCGATTGAAATCCTTCCGGGATTCGATTGAAATTCTTCTGGGATTCGATTGGAATCCTTCCGGGATTCGATTAGAATCCTTCCGAGATTCGATTGGAATACTTCCGGGATTCGATTGAAATCCTTCCGGGATTCGATTGGAATCCTTCCGGGATTCGATTGGAATCCTTCCGAGATTCGATTAGAATCCTTCCGGGATTCGATTGAAATTCTTCCGAGTTTCGATCCTTCCGGGATTCGATTGGAATCCTTCCGGGATTCGATTGGAATCCTTCCGGATTCGATTCCTTGATCTGGAATCCTTCCGGGATCTGATTGGAATCCTTCCGATTCGATTGGAATCCTTCCGGGATTCGATTGAATCCTTCCGATTCGATTGGAATCCTTCCGGGATTCTGATTGGAATCCTTCCGGGATTCGATTGGATTCGAGGAACCTTCCGGATTCTGATTGAATCCTTCCGGGATCTGATTGAAATCCTTCCGGTTCGATTGGAATCCTTCCGATTAGAATCCTTCCGGAATTCGATTGAAATCCTTCCGGGATTCGATTGAAATCCTTCCGAGATTCGATTGGAATCCTTCCGGGATTCGATTGAAATCCTTCCGGGATTCGATTGGAATCCTTCCAGGATTCGATTGGAATCCTTCCGAGATTCGATTAGACTCCTTCCTGGATTCGATTGAAATCCTTCCGTGTTTCGATTGAAATCCTTCCGAGATTCGAATGGAATCCTTCCGGGATTGGAACTTCCGATCTGGATTGAACCTTCCGGGATTCGATTGGAATCCTTCCGGGATCTGATTGGAATCCTTCCGGGATTCGATTGGAATCCTTCCGAGTTCGATTGGAAATCCTTCGATTGACTTCGATTCGATTGGAATCCTTCCGGGATTCGATTGGAATCCTTCCGGGATTCGATTGGAATCCTTCTGGGATTCGTATGGAATCCTTCCGGGATTCGATTGGAATCCTTCCGAGATTCGATTGGAATCCATCCGGGATTCGATTGGAATCCTTCCGGGATTTGATTGAAATCCTTCCGGATTCGATTGGAATCCTTCCGGATCTGATTGAATCCTTCGATTCGATTGAACTGAGATTCGATTGAATCCTTCCGGATCTGATTGAAATCCTTCCGGGATCTCGATTGAATCCTTCCGGGATCTGATTGGAATCCTTCCGGGATTCGATTGAATCCTTCCGGGATTCGATCTGATTGGAATCCTTCTGGGATTCGATTGGAATCCTTCCGGGATTCGATTGGAATCCTTCCGGGATTCGATTGAAATCCTTCCGGGATTCGATTGGAATCCTTCCGGGATTCGATTGGAATCCTTCCGGGATTCGATTGGAATCCTTCCGGGATTCGATTGGAATCCTTCCGGGATTCGATTGGAATCCTTCCGGGATTCGATTGGAATCCTTCCGGGATTCGATTGGAATCCTTCCGGGATTCGATTGGAATCCTTCCGGGATTCGATTGGAATCCTTCCGGGATTCGATTGGAATCCTTCCGGGATTCGATTGGAATCCTTCCGGGATTCGATTGGAATCCTTCCGGGATTCGATTGGAATCCTTCCGGGATTCGATTGGAATCCTTCCGGGATTCGATTGGAATCCTTCCGGGATTCGATTGAATCCTTCTGGGATTCGATTGGAATCCTTCCTGGGATCGAACCTTCCGATTCGATTGGAATCCTTCCGAGATCTGATTGGAACCTTCCAGGATCTGATTGAACCTCCAGGATCTGATTGGAACCTTCCGGATCTGATAGAACCTTCCGATCTGACTTGGAATCCTTCCGATCTGACTGGAATCCTTCCAGGATTCGATTGAACTGCAGGATCTGACCGGAATCCTTCCGATTCGATGGAACTGCAGGATTCGACTGGAATCCTTCCGGGATTCGACTGGAATCCTTCCGGGATTCGACTAGAATCCTTCCGGGATTCGATTGGAATCCTTCCGGGATTCGATTGGAATCCTTCCGGGATTCGATTGGAATCCTTCCGGGATTCGATTGGAATCCTTCCGGGATTCGATTGGAATCCTTCCGGGATTCGATTGGAATCCTTCCGGGATTCGATTGGAATCCTTCCGGGATTCGATTGGAATCCTTCCGGGATTCGATTGAAATCCTTCCGGGATTCGATTGGAATCCTTCCGGGATTCGATTGGAATCCTTCCGGGATTCGATTGGAATCCTTCCGGGATTCGATTGGAATCCTTCCAGGATTCGATTGGAATCCTTCCGAGATCTGATTGAATCCTTCCGATCTGATTGGAAATCCTTCCGGGATTCGATTGGAATCCTTCCGGGATTCGATTGAATCCTTCCGGATCTGATTGGAATCCTTCGATGGGACTGGAATCCTTCCGGATTCGATTGGAACCTTCCGGGATCTGATTGAATCCTTCCAGGATTCTGATTGGAATCCTTCCGGATTCGATTGAATCCTCCAGGATCTGATTGGAACCTTCCGGGATTCGATTGGAATCCTTCCGGGATTCGATTGAAACCTCCAGGATCTGACTGGAATCCTTCCGATTCGATTGGAATCCTTCCAGGATCTGACTGGAATCCTCCAGGATTCGATTGGAATCCTTCCAGGATTCGATTGGAATCCTTCCAGGATTCGATTGAAATCCTTCGGATTCGATTGGAACCTTCCAGGATCTGACTGGAATCCTCCAGGATTCGACTGGAATCCTTCCGGGATCTGATTGGAATCCTTCCGATCTGATTGGAATCCTTCCGGGATTCGATTGAATCCTTCCAGGGATCTGATTGGAATCCTTCCGGATTCGATTGAACCTTCCGGATCTGATTGGAACCTTCCAGGATCTGATTGGAATCCTTCCGGGATTCGATTGGAATCCTTCCAGGATCTGACTTGAATCCTTCAGGATTCGATTGGAATCCTTCCAGGATTCGATTGGAATCCTTCCAGGATTCGATTGGAATCCTTCCAGGATTCGATTGGAATCCTTCCAGGATTCGATTGGAATCCTTCCAGGATTCGATTGGAATCCTTCCAGGATTCGATTGGAATCCTTCCAGGATTCGATTGGAATCCTTCCAGGATTCGATTGGAATCCTTCCAGGATTCGATTGGAATCCTTCCAGGATTCGATTGGAATCCTTCCAGGATTCGATTGGAATCCTTCCAGGATTCGATTGGAATCCTTCCAGGATTCGATTGGAATCCTTCCAGGATTCGATTGGAATCCTTCCAGGATTCGATTGGAATCCTTCCAGGATTCGATTGGAATCCTTCCAGGATTCGATTGGAATCCTTCCAGGATTCGATTGGAATCCTTCCAGGATTCGATTGGAATCCTTCCAGGATTCGATTGGAATCCTTCCAGGATTCGATTGGAATCCTTCCAGGATTCGATTGGAATCCTTCCAGGATTCGATTGGAATCCTTCCAGGATTCGATTGGAATCCTTCCAGGATTCGATTGGAATCCTTCCAGGATTCGATTGGAATCCTTTCAGGATTCGATTGAAATTCTTGCGGGATTTGATTGGAATCTTTCCGGGATTCGATTGGAATCTTTCCGGGATTCGATTGGAATCTTTCCGGGATTCGATTGGAATCTTTCCGGGATTCGATTGGAATCTTTCCGGGATTCGATTGGGATCTTTCCGGGATTCAATTGGAACCTTTCCTGGATTCGATTGGAATCCTTCCGGGATTCGATTGGAATCCTTCCGGGATTCGATTGGAATCCTTCCGGGATTCGATTGGAATCCTTCCGGGATTCGATTGGAATCCTTCCGGGATTCGATTGGAATACTTCCGGGATTCGATTGGAATCCTTGAAGGTTTCGATTGGAGTTTCTTCATTCGACTTGGAATCCCTGGCCATTTTTTTAAATTTTTTTTTAATTTTACCATACATATTTTTATTTGGGTCAAAATTCTTCTCATATTTTTCTATGCACTATTTTTTTTTAATTGATAAATTAGATTTGCCTCTTTGGTCATTTGTTGAATGTTTTTTATTTTATTTTTTTCAGCCTATAGATATTGAAATTATTTCTAATTGTGTAGCAGATTGATTTTGTGTTGTGTATGGTTGGTTATAAAATTTCTGCTCGCCATAAGAGTTTTGAAAACGGATACATCGTTGTATTCCGCTATTTCTATTTGACAATAAAAGGCACCATAAACCAATCGTATACTCTTCTCGGACCAAAACGGTAATTTTCCACCGAATGTTATATTCCCGGAAAACCCATCAACTGACCCATAAAAAAATCGAAAGGAAAAAGTTCCATTTGGTGTGTCACCCCCTTTACCAGCTGCCCCTCTTCTTTCCTATTTATTCTACAGCGATGTGTCCCCCCACCCTGTTGTTTACCACGCCACCCGTCACCATCCCCGCCATTGGAGAAAAACATACAATCTCGTGGCCGGCGGCGGTGTGGTGTAATTCATTTTTACCGGTTCCGCTATGTGTACACGTACCTGCCGCCGCTTGCCTGCACGGTTATTGTTTACTTTAGCGAGCTGTGTTGATCGGGCAGAGAAACTATTTCGAGAGTCAACGTCGGGCTGGAAAAATTGGATGAGGTGGCACATTTAATTAGTGCAGAACCGCGCCGCGGCGCGCGGCAGTGTTGGTTCTCTGACGGACTCGAAATGGAATTAAAAAATCATGACGTGGGGAATTTTCAGTCCCAATTAGTGAGCAGTTTTGAGGATGCTGGAAGTGCTATTGCTCCGGTGTTGAGTATAAGAAGAATCCTTTTTAAGTTATTGCCTAATTTGATAAAAGTTGGCCGGTTGGAAATTGGAGGCTTTTGGATGTTTTTCATTTTTTATTAAGAATATCGCAATGCCTCGCACTTCAAAATTTTCAGGTTGGAGTGGAATAAATTCCAGAAAGACCATTTCATGTCTGCCCAATTCCAGCCCGCGAACTTAAAAGTCTCATACCTAGCAGCATTTTTTCAACGTATTACATGACAAATTCATCATCTTTTTATACTAAGGAACCTAATTCAATTTTGTTTTATCGCCATAAGAATAATTAAACTTGTTTTGGACAACACAAACAACTTTTTCAATTGACTTGGAACAAAACAGGATTAAAATAGAGCCAATGAAGGCCACCTAAACGATCCTTACTGAACCGATTCAACCCGCAAAACAAACGACAATCGCCAAACTTCTCCTTTCAGACAATTTCTTTGAATGTTTTATCAAGGGTACGCCAAACGGTAGAGTTCGACGAGGTGCTGTACAGAAAAAAAATCTAATTAAGGCACAGGTCGGGCCGACCGACCGACCGAAGGTGCTCGACAGCGATAACCATTTGCTGCTGCTTCCTTTAATTTCCCCCTTTGCAAACTTAATCAACGAACAACAAGCTCGCGCCCGTTCCGACAGCGCTGTTTGCGCGAAGAAACAAAAATTAAATTAGAATATTGGAAATCGGATCCCTGCTCCTTCCTAATTAGCTTTTAGATTGAAAGGATGGGCGCGACTTAGAGATGGGCTCCAGTTTTTCGATCGATCAGTTAATTGAATAGCATGCATAGAGTTGTAGGATATTTTTTCAACGCGGGATGAAAACCCAAATTGATTCCAAAGATTTCACATATGGAATGACTTACCTGTCGCAATCAAACTCTAAACCTGTCCCGCCTCACAAGAAAAAAAATGGTTCGGAAATTGATCCGCCGCCATCGATTGTCCCGAATAAGTACACTCCATTAGGCAGACCGCTCCCGATGATTTTCCGGCCGCCCCCTGAAACCCCACCATTCCGAAAAAGAGGCACCGCTAAAGTGTTGAATATTTCATTTCGCAAATTGAAAGCATCAGGTTGGCAGAGGAACAAACGATTCGCAATCTCCTTTCGGAAAAGAAACCCTTCTTTTGCGGTTTGACTCCTCGATGAAATATTCATCACGGTCCGTCGGTCGGCTTCTCGACGTTTAAACCTAAAATACCTGATTGTGCCAACCCCTTCGGAAGAGAGATAGCGAAGAAAAAGTGCACAATTTTCCGAACTTCAATCGCTTCGATGGAAGCAGGGGTCGCACAATCCGGTATGTGGATCATTGCGACTTTAATTTCAGTTCGGATCCATCCTTGCTCTGGTTGGTTGATGCGTTGAACGAAAAAAAGGAACGATTTTTGCTCTCTGCAACAATTTCCCATTACGAAAGGGTTCAGGAATGGGGATAAGTCCGCAATTCTCGGAATTGAAGTAGAAACAGATTGAGAGGTGTGTCTATCTTTCCGGGTTGGATCGGAAAATGTGAATACAAAGTACGTAATCTAGTTCCAGGCGTGATTGACAGCCCCGAACTAATTTGATTGAATTGAGATTGAGATGACTATTCAAGAGTTTTTTGGAACATCTCAGTGGTGCTGGAGGATAAATCAAAGGGTAAAACTCACATACGCATTATTATTTGAGTAATAAACTATTAGTGATCCAACGAAAGTATAGAATAAGCTTACGCAAATCATAAGGAAAATTTATTATTTTGTGAATTCATGCACTACTAGACCTAGTTGGGTCAATAAAATCTATCTCAAAAGGTAAAGGTAGTTGTTGGACCTTGTTGGATGACGAACAGCCCTATGGCTGAAATCACCATCAGACCTATTCGGATCAAGAAAAATCCAAAGCCGGTCGGTGATTTGAAAGAATATTACTGGATTTAGTTACGTAAAAAAAATCCAACTCTGACATAAGTGACCGATGATAGCAATCACCATAACGCTATTTTTTATCCGTCTCTGGAATGGATTAGTTAATGGCTCAAATCGCCATCAAACCAACCCCAAAAAAACATTGGAAGCTGGTAAAGCGCTTAAATCTTTAGTCAAAAATAGACTTCTTCACTTCACTTCTTCACAAAAAACTTATTCATTAATATTCAGCATATTCAGCTCAAATTGTTTGTTGAGATTTAGATCAAGAAAAATCCTGCTCTGGAGCATTTCAATGGTTCTAAGACACTATTAGACCTAGTCAATGATCAATGGGGCCCTCCTTAGCCGTGCGGTAAGACGCGCGGCTACAAAGCAAAGACCATGCTGAGGGTGGCTGGGTTCGATTCCCGGTGCCGGTCTAGGGCAATTTCAGTTGAAATTGTCTCGACCTCTGGGCATAAAAGTATCATCGTGTTAGCCTCATGATATACGAATGCAAAAATGGTAACCTGGCTTAGAAACCTCGCAGTTAATAACTGTGGAAGTGCTTAATGAACACTAAGCTGCGAGGCGGCTCTGTCCCAGTGTGGGGATGTAATGCCAATAAGAAAAAGAAAAGTAGTTCAATGAAATTCAGAAATTCAGCTAAGAAGTGGTTTGATCGATGATTAACCTAGTCGCATCAAGAAAACCCTAATTCTTGAGTGGGTATGTTGGTGACTGAAATCGAAAAATCGAGAAAAATACATTTATGGAGAGAGTTTGTCGGTAAATTGTTGAGTCAATAAGCAGCAGGAATGGGAAAAATACAACTTTAGACCAATATCTGCTAATTTTATTTCTACAAAAATTTCGTGATAAACACCATGGACATTAAGGACATTTTTCTTCAAGAATCCAAACAACCAATTTTACAAAACAAATAATTTTAAGCCTTACAACTCTTATAGATCCCAATGGAAAAGTAAAATTCTATTATCTAACATTAAATTTATCTCGAATTAGAGAAGAGCCAACTTAGAGCTGCAAGCCTCTATAATTAAATCATGAATAATCTTGAATCTACACCCAACCCATAAAACTTTTTTCTGGTATCAGTTATAAGAGCAAAATGGTTCTTCAGAATTTGGTTAACCCGCTGGTTAACCGGTTTGGTTGTTGCTTTGAAGTAATGTACTGAGGAAAGTTGAGTTATTTAAATTAAATTGGTTAAAAACACTTAAATAAAGATAAAAAAAATAAATAAATCGTCGTAAATTGTCCTCACGTTTCCGTAGGTCCCAGGGTGATGGGGGTAAAATAACAAGTTGAAGATAATTCTTTTCGATATTTTTTTATCGAACTAGCCTCTTTTCACCGCTTTTGGAAGTCCCCGAGAAACCAGAACAGATGTTGAAACTTCAAAGTTATATCCGTATGGCATGTTAATGTGAAAATAAAGAAATATTTTGGTTTGCTCTACATTACTTAAAATATCTCTCCAATAGATCTTTGGACTTCAAAGTCGATCATTTTTCGGCTCCTTAACTAATAAAATTTTATGTTTTATTTTTCAAACGATGATTCTTGATTTCGGCGCCCCCTAAAGACTGGCGCCCTTGGCGCTTTTGATAGGTTCTGGTTGACAACCCTAAAGAGATTCTGTTAATAATCCAGAAGGCATTCTATCAAGCATCCTGATGGGACTCTGTCGAGAATTCTAACGGAATTGAGTCGAGAGTTCCGAAGAAATTCTTTTGAGGATCCAGAAGGGATTAAGTCGACAGTTCTGAAGGATTCTGTTCGAAAATCCTAGTTGAATACTGGAAAAATAAATAGTCGAAATTCCTGCGCTATTTTGTCAAGAATCCATAAAGGATTCTAATATGAATCCAAAAGGGATTCTACCGAAAATCCTGACAGGATTAAGTACTGAAAGAATTATTTCAATAAACCTGAAGAGATTCTGCCGAGAATGTCAAACATTTCCTGACAGAATCAGTCCAAGATTCCAAAAAGAATCCCGCCAGGATTCCTGACTGAATCCTGTCAGGATTTATGAAATCATCCCGCCTAATAGAACACCGCAAGAATCTCTAATACAGGGTGTTCAATAAGTTCGAATACACTTTCAAAAAATGTTTAAAAATTGTAATTAAATTATTTCTTTTCCCGGTTACATTTCATTGAAAGTATTGTTTATAAGGAACGTTTGTAATATTTCTTCTGGAATGACCTTTATTTTGTACTTCTTCACGAGCTTCAAACGTTTCTGAAATCCATCGCAAGCGGCACGCACGGTCTGCATGGGCATTTCGTTCCAGATTTTGAGAATTACGTCTTGAACTGGTCCAAGTTACTGACCTTGTATTCGTGCAGCTTTAACATAATAAAGGACCAAACAAGAAAGTTAAGAGGGTTCAAATCCGGGAAGCTGGGGTCAATGAAATTGTCTCCATATAAAATCTTACCAAAATCTCAGTTTTGTAGTACACCGCAATGATTTTGACCTTCAAAAATGCTTGTTTACAATGCCGAATCCATTTCAGCGCGTAATAAACAAGTGACAGAATGTCCTTACAAACACAATGATCAAACATTTGTATTCAGAACGAATCCTTGTGGGGTGCTTCCGGGAATCCTCATTCCGTTGTGATTCTTGACAACTGAATCCTATCGGGATTCTGTCAGAAATCTTAACTGAAATTTTCCAGAAATCTGATGGGATTCTGTCAAGCATCCAGATAGCAATCAGGTTCAGTTAGGAATCTTGACGGGATTCTGTCATGAATCAGGAATGTCATCGGTATTCCGGACTAAGTCTTGATAAAATCTCGTCAGGCTTCCTGGCAGATTCCGACCAGGGTTCTTGACAGAATCCAGCAAGGGTTCTTGGCAGAATCCCGCCAGGATTTCTGACCGAATTCCACCAGAATTGTTTACAGAATCCTGCCAGAATTTCTAACAGAATCTTGTCAGGTTTCCTAGGCGAGTGCTTCCAAGATTTCTGACATGATTCCGACAGGATTCCGCCAACATTATTGACAGAATTTTGTCAGGAATCTTGACAAAATCCCGCTGGTATCCCTGACAAAACTCCGTAAGGATTTCTGGTAGAATCCCATCAGAATTACTTACAGAATCCTGCCAAGAATCCTGACGCGATTCTTGGTGCGAGTTCCTGTTGCGGTTCTGTCGGGTTCAGTCAAGAATCCTGTCGGGAATCTGACAGGAATCATGGTGCACGGTGTAAACAAATGGATTATTATCGAAGTTTCATGTATCTCTTATTTTTTGTTCACAGAAAGTTAGGCATGTTAGGAAAGTTAGGTAATTTTTATTGTTTTCCTCTCCATATAAAAAGTCAATTGATAACTCAGCAATGGAATAATCATGGTAATAAACCACAAAATTGAAAATATACATATTTGTAACATTTCTTTATAGAAAACCAATTTTTAGCCGGTTAAAAAATGTTGAAAAATTATTTTTTTCTGTATTTTAAGAGTTTGGAAGTATTTTTTGTGTATTTTTTTTAATTTTGCGTAAATCACAATCTTTTTCTAGCAATTTTCATCCATTTCCAGCCTTTATTCAGCTCTCTGCTCAATGTTGTATTTGCATTTTTTTTCTTCCAACATTTGTACTAGATAGCCAGCCCATTGTCAGTCTGCCATATTTTATAGGATTCGTAATATTTTCCTCATGATACACTGTCTCATAGTTTCTATGCTACACATCACATTTTGCACACACACAAAACCGGTGAAGCATTTCTACTACGAATAAGGTTACCTTCGGCTTACGTAATCAGTTCTAGGGCTTGGCTTCCGAATGTTACGAGTGAAAGTTGTTACGTACAGTGAGAAGCCAGAACAAAATCTTGGGGTTGTATACAAAACACGACTGCTCGACGTAAACTGCGTAAAATATTTGGTACACTGAATCAATCATTCTATTCTATATAGAAGAGAAGGAACCATCCGGCACTACTTCCCAGCTTTAGCAGCCCCTCCCACCACCCCTTTCATACACCCCAGTTAAATAATTGATAACACCCTAAAAATAGGCAATTACCAAGGATTGGAACACGATGTATAGGGGGTGCATGATGCATGAAAAAATTAAAATTTTCAATAGTTTAGCGTTAATAATCAAAACTCTCAATACTACTAGAAAATTGGTGGTGAGTTTGCGAATCGATTGATATACAAATCTTTAAAATTCATTGAAAGATGAAGGGCCTATTAATGTTACAAATCTTCCATGATTTCGTGACGGTCCCCAATTTTGAAATTTTCATTCTATACCCTGTATCCGAGTCTTCCCCTTAGACGTAGTTTACGTCAAAACGTGTGACGCATACGCATGAGTTACGATCTGTATTATATGTTCAAAAAAGAAAATGTTATAAATCTTATAAAATACGGTGCACTTTAGTGGTCAGCTCATCTAGCGCAAATGTTGGAAGATAGAATTCCTGAAAACTGAAAAAGATTGTAATTTAAGCAAAAAAGACATTTGAAAAACGCTGTCCTTTTTAAAAAAAATCGCCGATGAAATATTTTTAAACACCCCGTGCCTCATTTCCAATGACCTTGTCTAACTTTCCATGAAAAAAATCAGAGGTACTTAAAACTTCGATAATAATCCATTTTTTTACACCATGTGGTGGGATTTTGTCACGAGTCCTATCGAGATACTGATACCTTTCGGGTTCACTCAGGAATCCTGGCGGGATTCTGTTAAGCATCCTGACGGGTTTAGCAAAACATTCTGTAGGGATACTATCAGGAATTCTTTTGCGTTAATTCAGGAATCTTTTCGGTTTCAATCAGGGGACGGGATTCTGTCACGAATCCTTTCAAGTTCAGTCAGCAATCCTGGCGGGATTCTGTCATGAATCCTGATGAGATTCTGTCGACAATCTGGTTCTAAGTCTAAGACAGAATTCTGCCAGGATTTCTGACAAAACTCCGCCAAGAATCCCATCAGGATTCTTGACAAAATCCTGCCCGGTTTTCTGGCCCAATCCTGCCACGATTTCTGTTCAAATCCAGCCAGAAATCTCATCGGAATTCTGAACTAAATCTTGATAAAAACCCCGTCAGGCTTCCTGACAGATTCTAGTCAGGATTCTTGAAAAAATCCAGCAAGGATTCTATACAGAATCTTGTCAGATTTTTAACAGATAACAGTGAAAAGATTCCTGACAGTACCACACCAGTATTCCTGAAAGAATCCCGCCAGGATTGAGCATGAGCATTATGACCGCACAATTCGTAGTTGCGTGATTGATTAAAACTTGCGAAATTGTACAGAGAACACAATAAATGGGGCTTGGGACTAGCTACCCATTCTCAATGTGCACGTTTCGGGAGCTCAAATATCTAAAGTCAGTAACGGTGCCGGCCACGTTCTTACGGTCATATAGGAAGAGAAGGATTATTAGTCCAACTCTCGTTGCTACTAGAGACCGAGTATACCTCTGCATGTCCACGATTGTCTTGGGATAGGATACCGTTTTAGTTACAAAGGATAATTTATCCGATTCACTGTAAGTGATGCGATCTATGGGATGGGAAATAACACCAGAACAAAATTATGGCGACCGGCCTGTTTTGCCTTCCGCACAAAGCAAAACTAAATTGGACAAGAAACAAACTTTCACTATCTCCATGTACATTAGACCTCTTCATGTTTTCAAAAAGTATCAAATATTCCACCGCTCAACCCAGAATTACAATTCTTATGCTAAATTAAGCCTTCTGTCAAATTTTCAACTAGTTCGGATAAAATTTCGAGGTGTTTCAAGTCGATTTAGCTATTTCCTATTTTGAAAAAAATCTAGCGAGAGATATAAAAGTCAGAAAGCATCGCAACAACCTTTGGACGGAAGCTTTTGATGGACAAAATCCCGCCAGGTTCCCTGACAAAACTTCTTAAGGATACCTGATAGAACTTCTTACAGAATCCTGCCAAGATTCCTTACAGAATTCCAAAAAAATTCTTGATAATTCCGGATTAAAAAAAATCCTACCAGGATTCTCGACAAAATTGCACAATAGTTGATGGCAAAATCCCGCACGGAAACCTGATAAAACCCTGTCAGGCTTCCTGACTAAATCCCACCAGGATTCTTGACTGAATCCGCCAAAATTCTTAACAGAATAACGCCAAGATTTTGTCAAGATTCTTGACAGAATACCATAAGCATTTTTGACAAAATCCCGTTTGGAGGCTGAACAGAATTCCGTCAGGAT
Source organism: Armigeres subalbatus (assembly GCF_024139115.2). Classification (NCBI taxonomy): domain Eukaryota; kingdom Metazoa; phylum Arthropoda; class Insecta; order Diptera; family Culicidae; genus Armigeres; species Armigeres subalbatus. Next base: position 101,180,844 of record NC_085139.1, on the reverse strand, counting down.
ACTGGATAGAATCCTGTCAGAATACGTGTCATAATCCTGTCAGGATTCTTTGCAGTATTACAAAAAAAAATCTGGCAGGATTCTACCGAGTATCCTGACATGAATCTGTCAGGAATCCTGGATTATTCTAAGATCCTGGCGGGATTCTGTCACAAATGTAGGCGGATTTTTTGTAGAGTTTTGGCGGGATTCTGTCAAGTATCCTGGCGGGACTTCTGGCGTGATTTTGTCAGAAACTTTGACATGATTATACCTGCTGGGCTTCGGTTAGGAATCCTGGCGGGATTCGGTCGATATTCCTGGCGGGATTTGTTCAGCAATCCTGGTAGGATCAGCAGTTTTGGCGGGATTTTAAAGAATTATGTCGGGTTCAGTCAGGAATGCTGGTGGGATTCTGTCATGAATCATGATTGGATTGTGTCGAGAATTCTGGCGAGATACGTGCAAGAATCCGGGCGGGATTCTGTCCAGATTTTTTTCAGGATTTCTGTCCGGATTTTGTCAGGAATCCTGTCGGGTTTCTATGAGGAAATATGATGGGATTCTGTCAGGAATCGTAAAAGTGTCACGAGGAATTATGGCAGGTTTCTGTCAAGCATCCCTGGGCGAGGTGCTGTAGATAATCCTGGTGGGATGCTGTCGAGAATCCTGGCGGGAAACCTGACAAATTTCTTACAAGAGTCCTGGCGGGATTCTTTAAAAATTCATGACGGGATTCTATTCAGAATCCTGACGGAAATGCTAGCGGTATTTTTTCAGAGTTTTGACGGGATTTTGTCAATCATCTTGGCGGGATATTATCAGGAATGCTGACGAAAATTTGTCAGAAATCCTGATGAGACTCTCGTGAATTCTGACGGGATTCTTCTGAGAGTTCTAACGGGATTCTGTTGAGAATCCTGGCAAGATTCGTTCGAGAAACCTGACGGGATTCGGTAGAGAATTTTGGCGGGACTCTGTCAGAAATCCTGTCGGGTTTTGGAAATTTGGCGGGATTCTGTCAATAATCCTGGCGAGAATCTGTCAGGAATCCTTAAAGTCTTCTTCTTCCTATTGGCTTTACATCACCACACTGGGACAGAGCCGCTTCGCAGCTTAGTGTTCATTAAACACTTCCACAGTTATTAACTGCGAGGTTTCTAAGCCAGGTTACCATTTTTGCATTCGTATATCATGAGGCTAGCACGATGATTCTTTCATGCCCAAGGAAATCGAGACAATTTCCAATCCGAAAATTGCCTAGACCGGCACCGGAAATCGAACCCAGCCACCCTCAGCATGGTCTTGCTTTGTAGCCGCGCGTCTTACCGCACGGCTAGGGAGCTCCCTAATCCCTAAAGTATTACGAGCAATTATGGCAGGATTTTGTCGAGCATCCTGACATGATTCTGTCATGAACCCTGGCGGGATGCTGTCCAGAATCCTGGCGAGATGCTGTCGGTAATCATGATGGGATTCTGTTGAGATTCCTGACCAAATTCTGTTGAGAATCCTGGCGGAATTCTGCCAAGAATCCTGGCGGGATTCTTTAATGCATCCTGACAAAATTCTTTCAAGAATCCTGGCGAGATTATTTTAATATTCCTGACGGAATTCTATTCAGAATCCTGACAGAATCCAGGCGGGATTCTGTCAGAAATGCTAGCGGGATTTTTTTCAAGGTTCTGACGGGATTCTGTCAATCATCCTGGCGGGATATTATCAGGAATGCTGGCGGGATTTTATCAGGAATCCTGATGGGATTTTTCGAGAATTCTGGCGGGATTCTTTCAATAAGTCTGGCAGGATTCGTTCGAGAATCCTGGCAGGATTCTGTCAAGAATTTTGGCAGGATTACCTCATGAATTCTGGCGGCATTCTGTCTCAAATACTGGCGGGATTCTGCCAGGAATCCTTTCTGGTTCAGTCAGGAATCCTTTCGGGCTCGGTCAGAAATTCTGGCGGGATTCTGTCCAGAATCCTAATAGGATTCTGTCGAGAATCCTGGCGCGATATTGTCCAGTATTGGCGGGATTCTTTCAGAAATCCTGTCAGGAATCTTGGCAAGACTCCTGTAGGCATTTGTCGGGATTTCGTAATTTTTTGTCAGGATTCATTGAGAATCCTGGAGAAGTTCAAAAATTGTTTCGAAGGGATTTATTATCTTGGTGTGAATCTGTTATTAATCCTGCCGGGATCCCGTCGAGAATTCTGGCAGGGTTCTGTCGAGAATTTTGGCGGGATTCTTTCAGGAATCCTGGTGGCATTGTCATAAATCCTGGTGGGATTTTTTCCAGACATTCAGGCGGGATTCTGTCAATAGTGCGAGATTTTGTCAGGGTTCCTGTAGGGATTACCTTTTGATTGAGTAAAATTTCTGTCAGGAGTCAGTAAGAATCCTGGAGAAGTTCAAAAATTGTTTTGAAGGGATTTATTAGAAGGTTGGAATATCTACATAGAAGAGTCGTGAGAAAAATTGTAATCATTTTGAATCTTGTTAGAGTCCGATTCTTTCGAAGAAACGGCGAATAATTGACACAAATCTGGAATGCAATTGACTTGAATCTGATCTGTAGCGAAAGAGGTTCGGTTGTGGGCATCCTTTTGTCTTTGGCCCTAGATGATCTTATGCCCTACATTTGTATACCAATGGAAAGCTAGACTAATAACCCTACTGCTAGCGAATAAATTAGCTTGATTTCGTCGATTTGAAAAAAAAAACATGGGAAATTTTGCAAATTTGATATTTTTGGACATTTCAACTTTGTGGATCGGTTGTGGGTACCCTTGAATACTCGGTTAAAAATAAAGAAGCATGAATGGATAGTCAGGAGGCACTAAAAAATCAATCCACCTAGCAAAGAAGATGCCTTTCTCGTGCATTAGGGAGGACAATCCCATAAGAAAGGTCTAAAATAGCACTTTAGGAAAATTGATGTATTGTTTCATTGATTTACTTTTTTGCATACATTTATATACATTATAGTAAAAAAAACTGATTAATCACCCTAGCGGTAGTTTTGCCTTTCTCGTTCACTATAAAAAAATATTTTGGCCATGCATTTTGATCTCATAGTCCTATTCGAACAATCTTCAATAGGAAACAATGTGACAGGATTCCCTGTCGAACGCAACTTGTTGCGAGCAAATCGGCCAATGCTTAGTTTGACAAAGAGTGTGTACATTAACTAGACATGCCCAAAAAAATATTATTTAAACTCTAAATAATTATAAAAACAATCAATTATCTCCGAATAATTATAAATACTGCATGAAAACATAATTAAAAATAAATTAGTGGACAACTACAGCGGTATCGAAAGACTTGTCAATAAAATTTACTGTAGAAATAGTAAATACGCATTGGAATATTGGAACTTCTTTTTTCAATTACCGTGGGCGTGCCTTATTCTGCGGCTCCTAATTCTGCACGCACTCTGACACTAAAACATTTTTGCCTTTCTCGTATACTAAGTATACGTAGAGGCTATATAATCGCTCCAAAAAAACTTTTTATAGAAGGCCCGGAGACCCATAGTGTTATATACAGATCGACTCAGTTCGACGAATTGAGGTGATGTCTGTGTGTATGTGTATGTATGTATGTGTGTGTGTCTGCACCAACCCAAAAAAAAGTCACTCATTTTCAGGTACTTATCCTTAAATGATTTACTCGCAACAAGTTGCATTCGACGCAGTATACTCTACAAATTGTTTCCCGTTGAAAATTGACTAGATCGGATTATGGGCTCCGGAAGTTATGGCCCAAAATACTACTATTTTATAGAAAAATAGAGAAAAAAATGTCACTCATTTTTCAGGCACTTATCCTAACTGATTTACTCGCAACAAGAAGTTGCATTCTGACGTAAGGATACTCTACCATTGTTTTCTCTTGAAAATTGGCCAGATCGAACGATACGCTCAAAAGTTATGGCCAAAATACTATTTTTTAATGCACGAGAAAGGCAACATCACCGCTAGGTGGATTAATCTGGGTTTTTTAAATTTTCTTTACTGTTATTATTATATTTACTTACATGCCACCAAAAAGTTGGGAATTTATTGTTATCATGGGCAGATAATAAAGCAATAAATTAGCGTTGATAACGGCAATATGAAGAAAAAGAAAATCGGTAAAATCGAAAAATGTAAAAAAATGGCCTCCATTAGCAGCAGCGCTAAAACGCACGTAAACAAATGTTTCTCTAATGTGAGCAAAAAAAAGATTTGGACTCATTTTTTTAAAGAAAAATGCAAAAGCAGAATATTTGTTGCTTCAATATAATGAAAATCGGCTTTCAGGATGTAATCTCTATCTTATAGAAAGCATTTTATGTTGCGCAGAATATGGCACAAAATTTAGTTTCTGTTCCTAATTGTGCGTGCGGAATGGATAGGTACAATAAGTAGCAACTGTTTTGGCAAGGAAACATATTTCGAAATGCTGGAATAAAACTGGAAGAGCAAAAAAAATGCGAGGATAGATTATCCGGAAAGAGACAAAGGATATCTGCTTTGCCTTGCGCACCACAGCTCCACTGAGCGTTTTTTAAACTTCGAGACAATGTCGGAGGTGATTCCTTACCGAAAGAATATCTAATCTGTAAAAGTATCTAATCTAAATGTGTATATCAGGAGACTAGCACGAATAATTTTCCCTGAAAAATCGACATAATTCTCCATACTCGGAGATTTCCTAGGTCGGACTGGCATTCCGACATTTGAGAAAACAGCATTTTGGGCAATATTAGTATTTATGTAGGACTGGTCTTATTATTCGCGTTGGATTACATTTATTTCCATTCCATATAAATATCGGATTTGATCGGAATAAAAAATTGTCCTTTTATCAATGTCGAACTTTAGTAAACAAGACAAAACAGTGACTTGACCATTGACATGAACACAATAACCGATCTGGATAGTTATCTAACGGAAAAATGGATCTTCGAAAGCAACTTGTGTCGATATCGAGCAACCGGATAATGCACACACAGGCATCATCTCAATTCATCGTAGCCTGAGTCGATTGGTTTTGTATATAATTCGCCAGGTCTTATATTGAAGTTCGTTGGAGCGGAATTTTTACGTATACTTAGCGTACAAGAACGGTAAAACGTTGTAGTCAGATAGACTTTACGAAGCTTACATGGCACTAAAAACGTGCAAAAGTAATGATATATTTGTATAAATGCTCAAAACCATTTCATGAAACATAAAATTACCCAAACTGAGTTTTTATTATTGTGCGCAGAATTAGAAATATGTGCGCAGAATATGGAACATTCAAAATATGTGCAGGTAATTAGGAACCATATGGCAATTCACAAATCGATTAATAAAATATGTTTCTTAGTCAATTTAATCAAAATTTTAATGATTCGTAGTCATCCGTGGGTTATAGTTACACAACTACTACATTAAGGTAATCATAAATTATTATGGTTTCTCGATAACAACGATTTATTTTCAAAATTTTCTTAAATGCGCAGAATATGGTACCTCCACGGTATATTGTTTCACTTTATGACACTTTGAAAAGGCAAAAAAAAACTTTCGTTCTGTTTTTCATGTAAAAAAATTGAGTAGAGATGTTCATTTGGTTCGATATTGAGCACAAAGCATTATGTTACTATAGCAATCAAATGACGGTTGACAGAATGACAGCATCTGTTATCTGTCAAACCGAACCTACTCCCCTAAGTTCTAGCGTGGGTTCTTCACAAATCCAGGATCTGGCAAGTGTTGAACGCAAATCCATTAAGAATCAGGAATGGACCCGCTTTGAATTCGGTAAGAATCTAATTCGAATTCGGTAAGGATTCAACTGTGGCAAAAACTCAACACGAGTCTGGCATTGAAATGAGAACTACCCAAAAGGTTTCGACACGATTATGTCAATGATTCAACTTGAATACGGCAAGGATCTGGCAAAAAACTTGTAGGGGAACGTTCGGCACTTCATCTCCATTTCCATCCCATCGAAAACAAAGCAATGAACAGGATTTGATTTGTTATTTATGTTTGTTATTTTTTTAGCAGTGAGCTCACATGTTAGCAAAAAGAAAGGGCAAGATTGGTGCTGAATTTCTCTGTTTTGCGATGAGATGAATATATGCTCAGTGAGATGGAAAATGGAACAATTCCCCTACTATGCTATTTAGCAAAAAACACAAAAACCCTGATTTTATGTTTTACGATTTTGTATTTGCCCGGCCCTTTACACATCGAACAGTGGTTAAATTATTCAACATAGATGTTCCATCGTTCGACAAACCTTTAATCTAGATAATCGCAGTGCAGAAAAAGTTTTGTACTTTGTCAACATTCCGCAAAACACCCCCAAGCACCAGCTGACGGTTCACCATGTGACACATTTCAGCTGTTGTTACTCCAAGTCCCTTCCCTTCGAACCCATTCTCCCCATCCAAGTTGGGGTGCCGGTTGGTCAATCCTGACTTTTTGCTCCACCGACACCACCATCGACTGCCGCCGCGACACTATCAAATCAATAAATCAATCATTATTTATTCATCGCAAAACGCTCCAATTTACATATTTATGTGTTGAAATTTATGATGACACTCGGCGCGACACGAACGAAGCTGCCGGGGACTACTGGCTGGCTGGCTGGCCCGGCTTTCGCCGAGCGAGTTAAACCGCGGCATTGATATCTCCATACATCTGTGCCGTTTACATCGCTCGTACCACGGATCGGCGTAGCATTCTGCTGGCAGATATATTTCCGATATCGATTCGAGCATATGTCTGTTCTCGGGTTATTAATACTCCTTATCTCAGCGTTCGAAACTCGCTGAAAACCTCGAAAACAAAAAACGGAAGCCAATCCATCAGCCTTAATTCGCCACCGGCTGGCTGTTGGCGCCCGTTCGGTAGGTAGGCATCTCGCGCCGAGCACGAGCCAAATGTCATTTTGTTAAAAGCTCCCGCGCGACCGCACAATCTTATCGGCGCACGCCATCTGGTGTTCGTCTCTCCAGCGATCGATCGTCGTCCTCCCGCCAGTGCGAGTGGCAAATGATAGTGCGGGGCGGTATAATTTTCAGCACCCGCTATGTGATGACAGATCGAGCAGTGCGATAGAGCAATCGCGCCAAAAGGCAATAACTTAATGGCGGCGTGTGTACTCAATCAGTGAGCATTTGCTTCCCCGGGACGGTAGCCTATCATTAGAAGACGGGCCCATCGGGATCGACGAATGATGGTGGCTTGCGGGCGCCTGGTGCGATTTTCTGAATAATTGATTCGTTCGAAGCTCACCGGCGGACCCCAGTCTGTCCCATCTAATCCTTTATTCTGGATTGATGTCTACGAAAGTTAAGTTTTGTTATTGCGATTGTAACGGACGTGCGCAAGATATAGATAGGAAAGGATAATTGGGAGTTATTTCCCCCGACTCTGATAGTGATCCGTCGATGGGCAACAGATAATTGACGGATTGATGTTTTTTCGCTAGGGCGAAATGCTGGTGTCAGGTTTCCAAGACGTAATCAGAATTTATGTCGAGTACTCTGATTCGAGAGGAACTCTGTATCTGGAATTCGACACGAATTTTGTATAGAATTCAAGATAAATTTCTCTCAAAATTCGAGATGAGTCCTTGTCAATTCGGCTTTCATTACCCAACAATCTGATACGTATTCAAAATAATTGCAAGAATCGTTATTGTCCATTTTGTGTTTTCCTTGTTGCCATCTCAATCATGCTTCAAAAAATATTCTGTAGCCCACTGAATGCACATTTCACCAAAAATGGACATGTTTCCAGTTTCCAGGTTCCTCTTATCTTCTCAAATATCGTCGAAATAATAATTTATAAACCACCAAATGCAAACGAAAACATAAAAAAGCGTGAACTGCGTTTTCCATCGAAGTTTTTATATTGCTGTTTTGTTTTCACTGTTTTTTACTGCCACTGTACAGCTTTTGCAACTTTTTCTGTGATAGACTGTGAATGGAATGCACTCGCCGTCCTCTTCGGTTGTGGTGGGCAGCATCGTCACTCTATCCAACGGCGGCGCACTGGTGGTCAAATGGCTTCGTCAAACGCCATCATCGATGGTCTGACCGCGAACTGTCTGCCGCTTTCCACGACTTTCCGTGAAAATTTCGAAGCGCGATGGGGATTGCGGAAAGTACCGAGTGAAGTAAATTTTTATTAAAAAAGTTCTAAACAAGAGTTTACTCTTATTTCACCACTGCCTCCAAATGATTTTTTTTCCAGAGCGCATTATTTTTCATTGCTCCATCCATTCGGGCTTCGCCAGTTCGTCCGAATATTGAATTTCTCCGTTTCGCATCGGAACGTACGTTCTGACCCCGAAACCCCCGGACCAGCATGATGGGAAAATATGATCGCTACCAACGTCAAATATGAATGGAACAAAAAAAAATAACATTAAAAGCAAGGAAAACATTTATGGTTATTGATTCCTGATGTTACGTGGCGAGCCCAGCGCAAAGCACAGACCGTCTTACGTTTATCCATCAATTAATCTCGGGAAGGAGCAACGAGCTTTCCGGCACAGCGGTGAGTCTGAGGAAACCAAAATTTGCAATCCGCGTTGGGTGACCCAACTTTGGAAGCCCAGCAGGCCCCACCCGGAAAATGGTACACTACCGAACCGCGAACGATGATGATTGGGAATAATGGGAGGGAAATCTAAAATTTTGGGGGCACCCCCCGCCTGTACGGGTTGGCTGTCGGTCATAAAAGGCGGCAAATTGAAATCAACAGGACCCCGGAAGGTGGGAACCGCGCCACTGAATGGGATATTAAAGCGTTGTTGATAGAAAGAATGCTGCATAATTGTGAATGAAATAGGACGAGGCGTTTTATAAGATATCGAAAAAATGTGTTTCTTTGGAATTTTTGGATTGCTCTAACGGAATCCGTAGCAGATTCTGATTGAAATCCTGTCTGAATCAGACCGGATTCCGATTAGAATTCCATCCGACTGACATATTTAGAATCCCTAAAGGAATCCCAACCAGATTTTTAATGGAATTCCGACTGGATTCTGATTGGAATACTGACAGGATTACGAAGGCAATCCCGACTGAAATCCAAATGAAATCGAGACAGGATTCTGAATGGAGTCTCCAACGGATTGCGAATGGAATCCCGATGGGATTCAGATTGGATTACCGATCGCATTCCGAGTGGACTCCCGACCGTATTCCGAATGGAGTCCCGACCGAATTATGATTGAAATCATGACTGGATTCTATTCGGAATCCGAGCAGGATTCCATTCGGAATCCGAGCAGGAATCCGTTCGGAATCCGAGCAGGATTCCATTCGGAATCCGAGCAGGAATCCGTTCGGAATCCAAGCAGGATTCCATTCGGAATCCGAGTTGGATTCATTTCAGAAACCGAGCAGGATTTCATTCGGAATCCGAGCTGGATTCATTTCGGAAATCGAGCAGGATTCCATTCGGAATCCGAGCAGGAATCCCAATAAGATTCCGATTGGATTACCGATCGCATTCCGAGTGGACTCCCGACCGTATTCCGAATGGAGTCCCGACCGAATACTGATTCGGAATCCGAGCAGGATTCCATTCGGAATCCGAGCAGGATTCCATTCGGAATCCGAGCAGGAATCCCAATAAGATTCCGATTGGATTACCGATCGCATTCCGAGTGGACTCCCGACCGTATTCCGAATGGAGTCCCGACCGAATACTGATTCGGAATCCGAGCAGGATTCCATTCGGAATCCGTGCAGGATTCCATTCGGAATCCGAGCAGGATTCCATTCGGAATCCGAGCAGGATTCCATTCGGAATCCGAGCAGGATTCCATTCGGAATCCGTGCAGGATTCCATTCGGAATCCGAGCAGGATTCCATTCGGAATCCGTGCAGGATTCCATTCGGAATCCGAGCAGGATTCCATTCGGAATCCGAGCAGGATTCCATTCGGGATCCGAGCAGGATTCCATTCGGATTCCTAGCAAGATTTCTTTCGGAATCCGAGCATTATTCCATTCAAAATCCGAGCAGGATTTCATTCGGAATTCGAGCTGGATTCCATTCGGAATTCGAGCTGAATTCCATTCGGAATCCGAGCTGAATTCCATTCGGAATTCGAGCTGAATTCCATTCGGAATTCGAGCTGAAATCCATTCGGAATCCGAGCAGGATTCCATTCGGAATCCATTCGGAATCCGAGCAGGATTCCATTCGGGATCCGAGCAGGATTCTAATCGGGATCCGAGCAGGATTCCATTCGGAATCCGAGCAGGTTTCCATTCGGAATCCGTGCAGGATTCCATTCGGAATCCGTGCAGGATTCCATTCGGAATCCGAGCAGGATTTCGAATATTTCGAATATATATTCGCGGGGATCCCGACCGGATTCCGAGGGGAATTCCGACCGGATTCCAAGGGGAATCCCGACCGGATTCCAAGAGAAATCCCGACCGGATTCCAAGAGAAATCCCGACCTGGATTCAAATTTGATTGAAAATTCGATCGGAATCTGATTGCAATTTCGAGAGGAATATGATCGCAATTGCAATCGGAATCAGGGCGGGATCCCCCTCGGAATCCTGTCGGCATTCCCTTCGGAATCCGGTTGGCATTCATCTCGGAATTCGGTCGGGATTTCACTCGGATGGAATCCTGTTCGGATTCCGGATGGAATCCTGTTCGGATTCCGGATGGAATCCTGTTCGGATTCTGGATGGAATCCTGTTCGGATTCCGGATGGAATCCTGTTCGGATTCCGGATGGAATCCTGTTCGGATTCCGGATGGAATCCTGTTCGGATTCCGGATGGAATCCTGTTCGGATTCCGGATGGAATCCTGTTCGGATTCCGGATGGAATCCTGTTCGGATTCCGGATGGAATCCTGTTCGGATTCCGGATGGAATCCTGTTCGGATTCCGGATGGAATCCTTTTCGGATTCCGGATGGAATCCTTTTCGGATTCCGGATGGAATCCTTTTCGGATTCCGGATGGAATCCTTTTCGGATTCCGGATGGAATCCTTTTCGGATTCCGGATGGAATCCTTTTCGGATTCCGGATGGAATCCTTTTCGGATTCCGGATGGAATCCTGCTTGGATTCCGGATGGAATCCTGCTCGGATTCCGGATGGAATCCTGCTCGGATTCCGGATGGAATCCTGCTCGGATTCCGGTTGGAATCCTGCTCGGATTCCGGATGGAAAACCTGTTCGGATTCCGAATGGAAGAGAATCTTGACCAGATTCCGAAGAGAATCTTGACCAGATTCCGAAGATAATCTTGACTGTTTGGTTTCCGGATGGAATCCTGTTCGGATTCTGGATGGAATCCTGTTCGATTCTGGATGGAATCCTGTTCGGATTCGGATGGAATCCTGTTCGGATTCCGGATGGAATCTTGTTCAGATTCCGGATGGAATCCTGTTCGGATTCGGATGGAATCTATTCGGATTCGGATGGAATCCTATTCGATTCCGGATGGAATCCTATTCGGATTCCGGATGGAATCCTGTTCGGATTCCGGAAGGAAACCTTTTCGTATTCCGCGTTGAATCCTGTTCGTATTCCTGATGGAGTCCTGTTCCGGATTCCGGATGGAATCCTTTTCCGGATTCCGGCTGGAATCCTGTTCCGGTCGCGTGACGGGATTCTGTTCGGGATTCCGGATGGAATCCTGTTCCGGATTCCGTATGGAATCCTGTTCCGGATTCCGGATGGAATCCTGTTCGATTCCGGATGGAATCCTTTTCGATTCGGATGGAATCCTTTTCGGATTCCGGATGGAATCCTTTCGATTCCGGATGGAATCCTTTCGAATCCGGATGGAATTCTTTTCGGACGCCGGATGGAATCCTTTTCGGATTCTGGATGGAATCCTGTTCGGATTCCGGATGGAATCCTGTTCGGATTCCGGATGGAATCTTGTTCGGATTCCGGATGGAATCCTGTTCGGAATCCGGATGGAATCCTGTTCCGGATTCGGATGGAATCCTGTTCGGATTCGGATGGAATCCTGTTCGGATTCGGATGGAATCCTGGCCGGATTCCGAATGGAATCCTGGCCGGATTCCGAATGGAATCCTGGTCGGATTCCGGATGGAATTCTGTTCGGATTCCAAAGGCAATTCTGTTCGGATTCCAAAGGCAATTCTGTTCGGAGCTCGGATGGAATCCTGTTTGGATTTCAGATGGAATCCTGTTTGGATTCCGGATGGAATCCTGGTCGGATTCCAGATGGAATCCTGTTCGGATTCGGATGGAATCCTGTTCGGATTCCGGATGGAATCCTGTTCAGATTCGGATGGAATCCTGTTCGGATTCCGGATGGAATCCTTTCGGATTCGGATGGAATCCTTTTCGGATTCGGATGGAATCCTTTTCGAATTCGGATGGAATCCTTTTCGGATTCCGGATGGAATCCTGCTTGATTCCGGATGGAATCCGGCTTGGAATCCGGATGGAATCCTGCTCGGAGTCCGGTTGGAATCCTGCTCGGATTCCGGATGGAACACCTGTTCGGATTCCTAATGTAAGAGAAGCTTTACTAGATTCCGAAACGAAGCTTGACCAGATTCCGAAGAGAATCTTGACTGTTTGGATTCGGATGGAATCCTGTTCGATTCTGGATGGAATTCTGTTCGGATTCCGGGTGGAAGCCTGTTCGGATTCCGGATGGAATCCTGTTCGGATTGCGGATGGAATCCTGTTCGGATTGCGGATGGAATCCTGTTCGGATTGCGGATGGAATCCTGTTCGGATTGCGGATGGAATCCTGTTCGGATTGCGGATGGAATCCTGTTCGGATTGCGGATGGAATCCTGTTCGGATTCGGGATGGAATCCTGTTTGGATTGCGGATGGAATCCTGTTTGGATTGCGAATGGAATCTTCTTTGGATTGCGGATGGAATCCTGTTTGGATTCCGGATGGAATCCTGTTCGGATTCCGGATGGAATCCTGTTCGGATTCGGATGGAATCCTGTTCCAGATGGAATCCTGTTCGAAATTCGGATGGAATCCTGTTCGGATTCCGGATGGAATCCTGTTCGGATTCCGGATGGAATCCTTTTCCAGATTCCGGATGGAATCCTTTTCGAGATTCGGATGGAATCCTTTTCGATTCCGGATGGAATCTTTTTCAGATTCCGGATGGAATCTTTTCAGATTCCGGATGGAATCCTGCTTGGATTCCGGATGGAAGCCTGCGCGAAATCCAGATGGAATCCTGCTCAAATTCCTGATGGGATCCTGCTCGGATTCCGGATGGAAAACCTGTTCGGATTCCGGAATGGAAGAGAATCTTTACTAGATTCCGAAAAGAATCTTGACCAGATTCCGAAGAGATCTTGACTGTTCGGATTCGGATGGAATCCTGCTCGGATTCCGGATGGAATCCTGCTCGGATTCCGGATGGAATCCTGCTCGGATTCCGGATGGAATCCTGTTCGGATTCCGGATGGAATCCTGTTCGGATTCCGGATGGAATCCTGTTCGGATTCCGGATGGAATCCTGTTCGGATTCCGGATGGAATCCTGTTCGGATTCGGATGGAATCATGCTCGGATTCCGAATGGAATCATGCTCGGAATCCGAATGGAATCCTGTTCAGTTCCGGATGGAATCTGTTCGAATCTGGATGGAATCCTGTTCGGATTCCGGATGGAATCCTGTTCGGATTCCGGATGGAATCCTGTTCGATTCCGGATGGAATCCTGTTCGATTCGGATGGAATCTGTTCGTATTCCGGATGGAATCCTGTTCGGATTCCGGATGGAATCCTGTTCGGATTCCGGATGGAATCCTGTTCGGATTCCGGATGGAATCCTGTTCGGATTCCGGATGGAATCCTGTTCGGATTCCGGATGGAATCCTGTTCAGATTCCGGATGGAATCCTGTTCGGATTCCGGATGGAATCCTGTTCTGGATTCGGATGGAATCCTGTTCGAATTCCGGATGGAATCCTTGTCGGATTCCGAATGGAATCCTGTTCGGATTCCGGATGGAATCCTGTTCGATTCCGGATGGAATCCTGTTCGATTCCGGATGGAATCCTGTTTGATTCCGGATGGGGATGGATCCTGTTCGATTCCGGATGGAATCCTGTTCGGATTCCGTATGGAATCCTGTTAGGATTTCGGATGGAATGCTGTTCGGATTCCGGATGGAATCCTGTTAGGATTCCGGATGGAATCCTGTTTGGATTCCGGATGGAATCCTGTTTAGATTCCGCATGGAATCCTTTTTGGATTCCGGATGGAATCCTGTTCGGATTCCGGATGGAATCCTCCTCGGATTCCGAATGGAATCCTCCTCAGATTCCAGATAGAATCCTGCTCGGATTCCGGATGGAATCTTGGTCGAATTACGGATGGAATCCTGGTCGAATTCCGGATGAAATCCTGCTTGAATTCGGATGGAATTCTGCTCAGATTTCGGATGAAATCCTGCTCGGATTTCGGAGGGAATCCTGCTCAGATTCCGGATGGAATCCTGCTCGAAATCCGGATGGAATCCTGCTCGGATTTCGGATAGAATCCTGCTCGGATTTCGAATAGAACCCTGCTCGGATTCCGGATGGAAAACCTGTTCGGATTCCGAATGGAAGAGAATCTTGACTAGATTCCGAAAAGAATCTTGACCAGATTCCGAAGAGAATCTTGACTGTTTGGATTCCGGATGGAATCCTGTCCGGATTCTGGATGGAATCCTGTTCGGATTCCGGATGGAATCCTGTTCGGATTCCGGATGGAATCCTGTTCAGATTCCGGATGGAATCCTGTTCGGATTCCGGATGGAATCCTATTCGGATTCCGGATGGAATCCTGTTCGGATTCCGGATGGAATCCTGTTCGGATTCCGGATGGAATCCTGTTCGGATTCCGGATGGAATCCTGTTCGGATTCCGGATGGAATCCTGTTCGGATTTCGGATGGAATTCTGTTCAGATTTCGGATGGAATTCTGTTCGGATTTCGGATGGATTCCTGTTCGAATTCCGGATGGATTCCTGTTCGAATTCCAGATGGAATCCTTTTCGATTCCGGATGGAATCCTTTTCGGATTCTAGATGGAATCCTGTTCCGGATTCCGGATGGAATCTTGTTCGATTCCGGATGGAATCCTGTTCGAATCGGATGGAATCCTGTTCGATTCCGGATGGAATCCTGTTCGATTCCGGATGGAATCCTGTTCGGATTCCGGATGGAATCCTGTTCGGATTCCGGATGGGATCCTGTTCGATTTCCGGATGGAATCCTGTTCGATTCCGTATGGAATCCTGTTCGGATTCCGGATGGAATGCTGTTCGGATTCCGGATGGAATCCTGTTTGGATTCCGGATGTAATCCTGTTTGGATTCCGGATGGAATCCTGTTTGGATTCCGGATGGAATCCTGTTCGGATTCCGGATGGAATCCTCCTCGGATTCCGGATGGAATCCTCCTCGGATTCCGGATGGAATCCTCCTCGGATTCCGAATGGAATCCTCCTCGGATTCCGAATGGAATCCTCCTCAGATTCCAGATAGAATCCTGCTCGGATTCCGGATGGAATCCTGGTCGAATTCCGGATGGAATCCTGGTCGAATTCCGGATGGAATCCTGCTTGGATTCCGGATGGAATCCTGCTCGGATTCCGGATGGAATCCTGCTCGGATTCTGGATGGAATCCTGGTCGGATTCCGAATGGAATCGTGGTCGGATTCCGAATGGAATCCTGGTCGGATTCCGAATGGAATCCTGGTCGGATTCCGGATGGAATCTTGCTCGGATTCCGGATGGAAAACCTGTTCGGATTCCGAATGGAAGAATCTTGACCAGATTCCGAAAAGAATCTTGACCAGATTTCGAAGAGAATCTTGACTGTTCGGATTCCGGATGGAATCCTGTTCGGATTCCGGATGGAATCCTGTTCGATTCCGGATGGAATCCTGTTCGGATTCCGGATGGAATCCTGTTCGATTCGGATGGAATCCTGTTCAGATTCGGATGGAATCCTGTTCAGATTCCGGATGGAATCCTGTTCGGATTCGGATGGAATCCTGTTATTCCGAAGAGAATCTTGACCAGATTCCGAAGAGAATCTTGACCAGATTCCGAAGAGAATCTTGACCAGATTCCGAAGAGAATCTTGACCAGATTCCGAAGAGAATCTTGACCAGATTCCGAAGAGAATCTTGACCAGATTCCGAAGAGAATCTTGACCAGATTCCTGACCCTGACCGGAATCCGAATAGAATCCTTATGATCTTAAGCGGATGCTGAATTGGATCCTGATCGGATTTCGAATTTCGTCATCCGAATTAAATCGCTTACGAATTCCGAATGGAATCTCGACCGGATTTTGCATGGGATCCTGACTGGACCGATCAGGAACCTTTTTTGGCATCAATTGCCATAAGTTTTGGCACCCAAGATTTGTGATCGATAACACTGGTTGACAGTAAATTTATATTCGCTATGTTTATGTGTCGTACTTGTAGTTCTTGACCTCTAAAACCGACTGGGTACTGGCGTTTGATGTTTGATTGGGAAAATTCCGAGATTATTTGGTCAAAAGGTAGGAAGAGGATCATCGCTTTAACGGCGTTGAAGTCACTTGCATGTTCAGATAAGTTAGAATACTAAGTTATTACGATAATATTTGTTATTTCGATATCCGAATGTCACGAAGAGTCTTTTTCAGGCAAAAATGGACTTCTTAGAGCACGCGATAGGTAGGGATTTTGAAAACTGTTCAGCAGCATATAAGCATAAAAGCATATGGAGACGCATGGTACATTTGTTCAATGATTCATTTTGTGACGAAATTTCTTAGGCAAATTTCATCTCATCCGTTTTATTGAATAAATAAATAAGTGTGCAAGCATTTCTATGGAACTTGTATTATGGGAAACTTGAATCATGGCGAATACGGCTCAATGTTGAACAACAAAACGTAATAATAGTCGAATATTTTGAAATGATTAAAGTTTACGTATAACTCATGTACTATCTTTTTTTTCCTTTTCAGGTAAGCTTTCGATCCATCTAAATGATGTCGTCCAATGAATGGCATACTGATTGTGTAAGTGTGGAATGTGTATGAAAAGAATCTACTCTCTGTGTAAAACCGCAGAAATCTCTGATGTTTTAATAACTGATTCATTTCTGAAACGGTAGGGACACGGCAGGTATTTCCGTCCTTCGTCGTAGGGGCTAAAACCAATGAAAGCAACGTACATTTGCTAGAACTCCACTATAGTAGAACGTTTTTCCTGAGCTCACGATTTGGTACGCATGAGTTTTACAAAAAAGCGTCTTTTTTATTGGTTTTCGCAACTATGACGAACAGACGAAAATACCTGCCGTGTCCCTAACAGTTTGTTCAAAAGCATATTATTCAGTCTTATTAACATATTTATCGGTTCGTTTCCCCGATTTGTTTTCCAATAATGAACCCCCCGACAGTTATTTACATATCATACACGCAGAATAGTATTCTTTTGTCAGTGCCTTAACACGAATTCTCCATCGATGGAATTTCCGCTCTGAAATTTCCCTTTCAATACAGCATCCGGACTACTTAAGCCATACAAGTTGATGTGCAAATTGTGTTGCCAAAAAAAATCCTCCCCCGTGAAGCTCTCCCGGCCTTGCAGTCTTCGCGCATCCGATGCGATGTGTATTATTTATTCGCGTGCTTTCGATTGTTTTCCGGCATCAAAACCACCCCCTTTCTTCTGGCGCATCATTCCGCTCAAAAAGAACGCCAAGACGGTGTGTAAATGTAAAGGAATCATCCCCCGTGTGCACAGCCAAATTGATTTATGAATAATGCATGCACCACACATCCTTGAACCAACCACTCTTCTTGTTTCGCGCGCACATATCGTTTTGCAGCGTCTCGTCGTCGTTTTCGTTTACCTTTTTTCCCGAAAGTGAGTGAATTGATGCGTTGAGCGGAAAGTACTCCAACTTTCTGTCAAGTGCTGCACCGTGAATGGTTACTTTTCTTATAATGCCAACCAGTAATCCGAGCACAAGATGAACGTTTGCAGAAAAATAATCAAATGTCAAATTTAGGATCAAAATACTTTACTATCTACAGCATTACAATTTCATAACAAGGGAATGTGTTTGTAGAATAAATGTATTTCATTCTCTATACCCCATCGAAACAAAGTTCTACAAAAACTTTCTAATATTTTTTATTTTTTCAATTGTTCTAAATCATTATTAGTATTGTCTTTATTTGAGAGGTTGTCCGCCCTACAACATGTTTGAACTACATTGTGAATTTGGCGTTCATTTGCAGTACCGACTTATGAAATTGATTGAAAAAGATTGTTCTTGTATTTGAGTTGTTTATATTGAAAAAGATTATTCTTGTATTTGAAACTGTTTTCAAAATCGTTAACCGTTAAAAAGGACCGATCAAGGTACAAGATGGATTATTCCATCGCTTTTTCCGATTGGAAAATGCAAATTTTCGTCGGTACCGTCGTCGTTGCTACTCCAGTGCGGCGCGCCCAAAGGGGTACTGAACCACCGCCGCGCGCGCACCGCCTCTCCAGAAGGATGTGCGCGCCCAGGGTTGTGGAAATATTTACACATTCAAATCAAGTTCCGCAGCGCGGAGCAACAAACAGCTTTTTACAACTTTTCACCGGATTCGCGTTGCGGCGGATTCGGGCTGGTGGAAGCCGGGAGGTGCGAAAAATCATGAATGTGTAATGGGGAATGTTTACGCTTCTTCCAGCGCTACTTCGTCGTCGGTGTTGGCGGAGTTACGGAGTCGTGTTGTGCTGGCGTACACAGAGGAGGCGAGCGGCAATGAAGTTTTGTCAAATTTTCAATTTATCCTATCATTATCGCATTGGTTGGCTCATGGTTTGACTGGTGGTTAACGTAATGGGAGATTGGCTTCAGAGGCGGCTGAGATTGAGGTTTCATTGGAAGGCGACATCAGCTTACTTTCTGACTAGGCGGCAGTGATTGTCAACACTGGCGTGTTCAGTTCAGTTCGGAGGCGAATATAAACTCAATCGAGCATTATAAAACAACGTTTGTAAGGAGTCAGAATTTTATTCTAACAAAAGTCCTTGAGCAATAATGTAAAAGACCTGTAAGAATTCTATCAAAAATATGTTTGGGTTTTACTAAACTGCCGTTCAACGCACAATTGTCCCATGGATAGATAGGAAATCCCAGCAAACATGGGACAAATATGCGTATGGCGGCAGTAAAGCCTTGAATAAGTTTTATCTTCAATCCTGAAGGGATTTTGCTGAGAATCCAAACGGTATTCTGGCGAGAAATATCCTGAAAAGATTCTGCCAAGGATCATAGCAGTATTCTTTAAAAAAAATTACGGAACTTTATTTTGAAATCTTGGCATTATTCTACTAAACATATTAACAAAATTATGGCGAAACTCTGCTGGCAATTTTGACAAGTTTATATAAAGGATATTGAAAAGACTATGCCAAGAATGCAGACGATATTCTAGCGAGAAAACTGAAGGGAAAATGCCGAAAATTCTAGCGGGATTATTTAAAAAAAATCTGACGAGATTCTGCCGAGAGTCCTAACGGGATTCTGCCGAGAATCTCAACATGATTCTGCCGAGAATCCCAACGGGATTCTGCCGAGAATCCCAACGGGATTCTGCCGAGAATCCCAACGGGATACTGCCGAGAGTCCCAACGGGACTCTGTCGAGAGTCTCAATGGGATTCTGCCGAGAACCCCAACGGGATTCTGCCTACAATTCTAACGGGATTCTGACTAAAATCCTAACGGGAATCTGTCGAGAATCCTGACGGGATTCTGTCGAGAATCCTGACAAAATTCTGTCGAGAATGCTGACGGGATTGTGTCGAGAATCCTGACAAAATTCTGTCGAGAATCCTGACGGGATTGTGTCGAGAATCCTGACGGGATTATATCGAGAATCCTGACGAGATTGTGTCGCGGATCCTGACTGGATTGTGTCGAGAATCCTGACGGGATTTTGTCGAGAATCCTGACGAGATTCTGTCCAGAAACCTGTCGGGATTTTGTCGAGAATCCTGAAGAGATTCTGTCGAAAATCCTGACGGGATTCTGTCGAGAAACCTGACGGGATTCTGTCAAGAATTTTGACGGTATCTGTCGAGAATCCTGACGAAATTCTGTCTAGAATTCTGACGGGATTCTGCCGAGAATCCTGACGGGATTCTGCCGAGAATTCTGACAAGATTCTGCCGAGAATCCTGACTGGATTCTGTCGAGAGTCCAGACGGGATTCTGTCGAGAATCCTAACGCCCGAGTAGCACACTTGTTACATATCAGTCAATGTGACACATATGCGACCAAATCCAGTCACATTGGAGTTGCTGCAACCAAATCGATGTGAACTGTGCTACTAGGGCGGGATTCTGCCGAGGATCCTGACGAGATTCTGTCGAGAATCCTGATGGGATTCTGTCGAGAATCCTGACGAAATTCTGTCGAGAATCCAGACGGGAGTCTGTCGAGAATTCAGACCGGATTCTGTCGAGAGTCCAGACGAGATTCGGTCGAAAATCCTAACGGGATTCTGTCGAGAATCCTGACGGGATTCTGTCGAGAATCCAGACGGGATTCTGTCGAGAATCCTGATGGGATTCTGTCGAGAATCTTGACGGGATTCTGCTGAGAATCCTGACAGGATTCTACCGAGAATCCTGACGGGATTCTGCCGAGAATCCTGACGGGATTTTGCCGAGAATCCAGACGGGATTCTGCCGAGAATCCAGACGGGATTCTGTCGAGAATCCTGACGGGATTCTGTCGAGAATCCTGACGGGATTCGGCTGAGAATCCTGACGGGATTCGGCTGAGAATCCTGACGGGATTCGGCTGAGAATCCTGACGGGATTCGGCTGAGAATCCTGACGGGATTCGGCTGAGAATCCTGACGGGATTCGGCTGAGAATCCTGACGGGATTCGGCTGAGAATCCTGACGGGATTCGGCTGAGAATCCTGACGGGATTTGGCTGAGAATCCTGATGAGATTCTGCCAAGAATCCTGACGGGATTCTGTCGAGAATCCTGACGAGATTCTGTCAAGAATCCTGATGGGATTCTGTCGAGAATCCTGACGGGATTCTGTCGAGAATCCTGACGGGATTCTGTCGAGAATCCTGACGGGATTCTGTCGAGAATCCTGACGGGATTCTGTCGAGAATCCTGACGGGATTCTGTCGAGAATCCTGACGGGATTCTGTCGAGAATCCTGACGGGATTCTGTCGATAATCCTGGCGGGATTCGGCTGAGAATTCTGACGAGATTCTGCCGAGAATCCTGACGGGATTCTGTCGAGAATCCTGACGGGATTCTGTCGAGAATCCTGACGAGATTCTGTCGAGAATCCTGACGGGATTCTGTCGAGAATCCTGACGGGATTCTGTCGAGAATCCTGACGGGATTCTGTCGAGAATCCTGACGGGATTCTGTCGAGAATCCTGACGGGATTCTGTCGAGAATCCTGACGGGATTCTGTCGAGAATCCTGACGGGATTCTGTCGAGAATCCTGACGGGATTCTGTCGAGAATCCTGACGGGATTCTGTCGAGAATCCTGACGGGATTCTGTCGAGAATCCTGCCGGGAATTCTGCCCAGAATCCCGACGATATTCTGCCGAGAATCCTGACGGGATTCTGTCGAGAATCCTGACGGGATTCTGTCGAGAATCCTGACGGGATTCTGTCGAGAATCCTGACGGGATTCTGTCGAGAATCCTGACGGGATTCTGTCGAGAATCCTGACGGGATTCTGTCGAGAATCCTGAAGGAAATTTGTCGGAAAACCTGACGGGATTCTGTCGAGAATCCTGACGAGATTCTGTCGAGAATCCTGGCCGGATTCGGCTGAGAATTCTGACGGAATTCTGCCAAAAATCTTGATGGGATTCTGTCGAGAATCCAGACAGGATTCTGTCCAAAAACCTGACGGAATTCTGTCCAGAATCCTGACGGGATTCTGTCGAGAATCCTGGCGGGATTCGGCTGAGAATTCTGACGAGATTCTGCCGAGAATCCTGACGGGATTCTGTCGAGAATCCTGACGGGATTCTGTTGAGAATCGTGACGGGATTCTGTTGAGAATCCTGACGGGATTCTATCGATAATCCTGACGAGATTCTGTCGAGAATCCTGACGGGATTCTGTCGAGAATCTTGACGGGATTCTGTTGAGAATCCTGACGGGATTCTATCGATAATCCTGACGAGATTCTGTCGAGAATCCTGACGGGATTCTGTCGAGAATCTTGAAGGGATTCTGGCGAGAATCCTGACGGGATTCTACCGAGAATCTTGACGAGATTCTGCCGAGAGTCCTGACGGGATTCTGTCGATAATCCTGACGGGATTCGGCTGAGAATCCTGACGGGATTTGGCTGACAATCCTGATGAGATTCTGTCGAGAATCCTGACGGGATTTTGTCGAGAATCCTGATTAGATTCTGTCGAGAATCCTGACGGGATTCTGTCGAGAATCCTGACGAGATTCTGCCGAGAATCCTGACGGGATTCTGTCGAGAATCCTGACAAGATTCTGTCAAGAATCCTGACGGGATTCTGTCGAGAATCCTGACGGGATTCTGTCGAGAATCCTGACGGGATTCTGTCGAGAATCCTGACTGGATTCTGTCGAGAGTCCAGACGGGATTCTGTCGAGAATCCTAACGGGATTCTGTCGAGAATCCTTACAGGATTTTGTCGAGAATCCTGACGAGATTCTGCCGAGGATCCTGACGAGATTCTGTCGAGAATCCTGATGGGATTCTGTCGAGAATCCTGACGAGATTCTTATGAGAATCCTTACAGGATTCTGCTGAGAATCGGCCGAAAATCCTGACGGGATTCTGCTGAGAATCCTGGAAAAATTTTGTTGAGAATCCTAACGGGATTCGGCCGCGAATCCTGACGGGATTCGGCTGAGAATCCTGACGGGATTCTGCCGAGAATACTGACGGGATTCTGCCGAGAATCCTAACGAGATTTTGCCGAGAATCCTGACGGGATCAGGGTAGAAATATTTCACATTCAATGCAGTAAAAACATGGATCTCAGTATAATCTGCAGTCGCCTTCATCGCCGCCGTGGTGAGTGCGACTGGGTGCAGCTGAAAAATCATTTCCAACACCGATTGTTCAATTTCGCATTCGGCCACTCACAAGTCGCTCTGACAGGCTGCTCAGTTCGCGCCTTACCGTATGACTGTGAGTGGCCCATTTAAACGCGTGGTGATTTTTTTTTAATTTGCTGGGTGAATGTGTACATTTTGCTGTGGTAAATTTCATCTTCGCTGCGCAGTGGGTGATGTGAGTTCTATTGTTTACTTTTCTGCCTCTCCGGGAATGTGAGGTTGATTTCAAAGCAGGAAGAAAAAAAAAATGATATAAAAAACATCACGTTCATCCAGTGCTGCCGAATATTTACAACCCTGGACGGGATTCTGTTGAGAATCCTGACGGGATTCTGTCGAGAATCCGGATTTTGTCGAGAATCCGACGGGATTCTGTCGAGAATCCTGACGGGATTCTGTCGAGAATCCTGACGGGATTCTGTCGAGAATCCTGACGAGATTCTGTCGAGAATCCTGACGAGATTCTGTCGAGAATCCTGACGAGATTCTGTCGAGAATCCTGACGAGATTCTGTCGAGAATCCTGACGAGATTCTGTCGAGAATCCTGACGGGATTCTGCCGAGAATCCTGACGGGATTCTGCCGAGAATCCTGACGGGATTCTGTTGAGAATCCTGACGGGATTCTGTCGATAATCCTGACGAAATTCTGTCGAGAATCCTGACGGGATTCTGTCGAGAATCCTGACGGGATTCTGCCGAGAATCTTGACGGGATTCTGCCGAAAATCTTTCAGGATTCTGCCAAGAATCCTGACGGGATTCTGTCGAGAATCCTGTCGGGATTCTGCCGAGAATCTTGACGGGATTCTGCCAAAAATCTTTCAGGATTCTGCCAAGAATCCTGACGGGATTCTGTCGAGAATCTTGACGGGATTCTGCCGAGAATCCTGACGGGATTCTGCCGAGAATCCTGACGGGATTCTGGCGAGAATCCTGACGGGATTCTACCGAGAATCTTGACGAGATTCTGCCGAGAGTCCTGACGGGATTCTGTCGATAATCCTAACGGGATTCTGCCGAGAATCTTGACGGGATTTTGCCGAGAACCCTGACGGGATTCTGCCGAGAATCTTGACGGGATTCTGCCAAGAATTCTGATGGGATTCTGCCAAGAATCCTGAAGGGATTCTGCCCAGAATCCTGACGGATTTCTGTCAAGAATCCTGACGGGATTCTGCCGAGAATCTTGACGGGATTCTGCCGAGAACCCTGACGGGATCCTACCGAGAATCCTGACGGGATTCTCCCGAGAATCCTGACGGGATTCTGCCGAGAATCCTGATGGGATTCTACCGAGAATCCTGGCGGGATTCTGCCGATAATCCTGACAGGATTCTGCCTAGAATCCTGAAGGGATTCTGCTGAAAACCTACAAAACCATAAAAGTAATTCTCCGCCAAAATCTCATAAGGGGCATTACTTCGTGCACCTTATGCTCCTGTGCGGCTCATTGAGACGAAGTTTTCCTCATCGCATCGTCAGTCAGAAAAAAGGGTACTGACTGGGACGGTGTTTGTGGAAGACGCGGAAGGAATTCCGTTGGGGACGTTGTTGTCCCAAACCCGTACGCTCGGGAAAGTGCTAATCTGAGTTGAATTTAATTGCAATTTACATTTTAACAAAGTACTTTTCCGCCCCGCCACCACCTACCCACACCGCTCATCCGTATAAGTGTGTAAAACTCGTCCCGCAACGTCAAAATTCAACCCACTACTGGCTGGTTAAAACGTCGGAGCGGCGTCGGAATAATCGACACTAATGGAAGCTGAATGAATGATTGGCGTAATTAGGGCGCGGGCGTACGTTCGCGTGCTAATTCGATTTACGCCAAATGAGCTGTGATTGCGAATTTAATAGACACTTTAAAGTGCTTAATCGGTTGGCGATTGTTTTGCGATTAATCGGAGCATTTTAAAGCGGCGGGGTAATGCGGCCTCCTTTCACGGTTGACTGAATCGGTTTTAATCATTGAAGTACATTTGTGAATGGGTAATGCATTGATCCTCATTATATCGTAGCGATTGATTCTTGTTGCTTCACCCGGAACCAAATGGTATGAGATATTTAGCATCTGATCGAATCTTAGCATTGTTTTGTGAATTATTAAAGGTTTATTTTTCGTACTGAGTTTTATTCAAAAGAGGTCCAGAAAATCGGATCTTTGAAATATTTTATAACAAATAAACCAAGTCGAATTTGCACAGATTCGTCATCAGAGGCGACGCAATTTAAAAATCTCAAATATAGCAAAGGCCAGCCAGTTGGTATCAAATTACGGCACTTCCTGGGCGCTGCTACTTTTCCGGTGGTCGGTCGGTCTTCCACTTTTATCGCTATTTTTCCAGTCGGGTCACGTTGCAAAACAAACCGCCACACGCACGCGACCCTCGGCTCGCGATGGACGCGCGCGGTTGCCTACCGGCTGGTTATTTGCTTAGACGACACACAATGGGTGCTCGAGGGTGTTCCAAAAATACTGTTTTCGATGTGATAAATTTTATTTTCATGTATAATTCTCATGCATTTAAAAGAAAACAGAAATACACATTCGAAAGAGGCTCCAATATTATTTTCAAAATCTGTTCCAAATTGATATTTTTAATTGTCATGGATTCACTCAAGTAAATTGAGACCTACCTTATTAAAAAAAAATTAATGCAAAAAAAATTGGATTTAGATTTTTTTCGGGCACCCTAAATCGACAGTACGTACACACATCGGTGTTTTATTCTGTTCAAAGTAGGGGGGTCGAGCTGGACAAAGTCGTGTGTTTTGCCTTTTTGAACTTCCATACAGTGACTGACTCGCAGGCACGGCAGGCAGTGGAAGCAGCCAGGATCAGGATCAGGGGGAGAAATACATAGATGACGAGTGGAAGGGTCGACGATTGGGTCAGCAATGTGTACACACAATATGATGCTGACTCCTGGTCTGGACCGCGCTCGATTTGAGTCTTTCTGAATGGCGCGGAAAGGGAATTAGTTTTTCTGCGAAATCATCAAATGCAATCGGTGCAGAAGTAATGGCTCAGCGGCTTTGAATGAGTGGATATTAATCTCTGAATCAGTTAAAGGTGAGAAAATCGTGGAATTTATTGTTTTCACGATGAAGTTGAATCAAAAACTATTGGCAACATAAATACCAGCAATTTAATTTGAATATACTAATCAAATTACATTGCTGGTAATAAGGTCTGCTGCATTTAAACAATTTCAAAATCAAATATGGAATCCTGAAAATGTTCTGTCTATAATGTTTAAAAATTTCTGTCGAAAATTCTTAACAAATTCTGTCAAGAATCCTGTCGGGATTAAGTCAATCGTTTTGACAATTCTGTCCCGACAAGATTTTATCGAGAATCCGGATGGGATGACGAGATTATGCAAAAAAAAACATTAACAAAACCTGTTGAGAATCCTGACGGAATTCTGTCACATATTCTCATGAATTCTGTCCAAAATCTTAAAGGGATTCTTTCGAGAATTCTGATGTAACACTATTGACTATCCTGTCGAAGATTCTTATAGCATAACAATCCTTACTGAATTCTGTCAAGAATCCCAAAGACTTTTTTTCGACGGGATTCTGACGATAATTTTGAAGGGGTTCTGTTGACAATACCTGGATTATGTCGAGAATCCTGGAGAAATTCTGTTGATAATCCAGACGGAATTAAGTTGAACATTGTGCCGGGATTCTAACAAGAGTCATGACGGTAAACTGCCGAGAAGGCTGACGGGATTCTGTCAGGAATTTTGTCAAAATTCCGCTGAGGATTTTAACTTAATTCTGAAGATAATCTTGAAGGGTCTTTCTCGCGAGATTCTGCCGGAAATACTGACGGAGTTCGGTCGAGAATCCGGACGGGATCCTGTAAGAATGCTGACGAAATTCTGACGAGAATCGTAGAAGGAATCTGATAAGAATCCTGATGGGAATCTGCCGAGAATCCTGAAAAGATGCTGACGAGACGGGATTCCGCCAAAAATAATAACGGAGTTCGGCCGATCCTAACGGAATGCTGCCTAATGTGCGTGAATTCTGACGAGAATCGTAACAGAGTTCTGTCGAAAATCAGAATCCTAACAGGACTCTGCTGGGAATACTGACGAGATTCCTTCAAGAATGCTGGCTGAATTCTGATATGAATCCTTGCGGGATTCTGCCAAAAATACGGACAGGATTCTTTCGAGAATGCTGACGAGATTCTGACAAGAATCCTGACGCGATTATACCAAGAATACTGGTGGGATTCTGCTCGGAATTTTTACAGGATTCTGCCGAAAATCTTGAAGAGATTCTGCTGAAAATAGCAATTATGAATTATGCCGAGAGTTCTGGAGGAATGCTGACGGAAATTCTGACGTGTCCTGTCAAGAAACCTGACGGAATTCTGCGAAGAATCCTGGAGAAATGCTCATCTGAATACTGACGAGATACTGTCGAGATTCCTGACGGGGTCCTAACAGAGCTCTGCTGAGAATTTTGACCGGATTCTGCCGAAAATACTGACGAGATTCTGCTGGGAGTGTTCTGACGAGGTTCCAGACGGGATTCTGACGAAGCTCCGTGCGGGATTCTGATGAGAGTCTGGGCGGGATTCTGAAGAGAATCCGGACGGAATTCCACCAGAAATCCGGACGGAATGCTGTCAAAAATCTTAAATAGATTCTGCCAAGAATACGGACAGGATTCCGACTAGAATACGGACGATATTCTGTCAAGAGTTCTGACTGGATTCTGTTATGAATCCCTGTGTAATTCTGCAGAAAAAAGAATTCGGACCGTTTTGAAGGTAATCCGGAAGGTTTCTGACGATAGTCCTTACGAAGCCATACGGGATTCTGTTAAGAGTTTTGAATGGATTCTGATGCGTAATTCTGAATCCTTGCTTAATTCTGCCAAAAAACAAAAAATTCGGACTGGTTTCTGGAGAGAATCTTAATAGATTATGATGAGATTCTACGCTACAATAGATCTAATAATTGGTCGCAGTGGCACATCCGAACAGGAAAAAAAAATGATGAGATTCTGAACGTGATTTTGAGGAGAAACCTGGCGGGA
This sequence comes from Armigeres subalbatus, assembly GCF_024139115.2. Classification (NCBI taxonomy): domain Eukaryota; kingdom Metazoa; phylum Arthropoda; class Insecta; order Diptera; family Culicidae; genus Armigeres; species Armigeres subalbatus. The sequence continues at coordinate 101,152,648 of NC_085139.1, read as the reverse complement.
TTCTGCCGGAAATCCTGACGAAATTCTGTCGAGAGTGTTGACGGGATTCTGACGAGGTTCAAGTCGGGATTCTGACGGGAATCCGGGCTGAAGAGAATCCGTACGTAATTCGACCAAAAATCCGAACGGAATGCAGCCAAAAATCCTAACTAGCTTCTGTCAAGAATTCTTTCGGGATTCTGATGAGTATCCTAGGGAGATTTTATTGAGGCTTCTTACGGGATTCTAGAACGGTATTCTGCCGAGAATCTTGGAGAATATTGGCGAGAATCCTGACGGAATTCTGACGACCCAACAAACAATTTAAGCTGAATAAGCTAGTTTTTTAGCTGAAAAAGCCTATTTTTGGCTGTATAAGCGCTTTATTCGTCTTCAATGTTTGTTGGGGATAATCCTGGCACAGTTCTGGAGAAAATCCTTGCGGAATCTTGTCGACAATCCTGTCAGGATTTTTCTTATAATACGGACAGGATTTTGACAAGAATCCGGACGGGATTCTGTCAAAAGTTCTGGCTGGATTATGTTATGAATCCTTGCGTAATGCGGCAGCAAAAAAGAATTTGGACGGCTTTCTGAAGATAATCCGGACAGGTTTCAAAGAGGAGAATCCCGACCGGGTTCTGACGATATCACTGACGAGGTTCTGTACAGAATCCTTACGGGATTCTGTTAGGAGTTTTGGCTGGATTCTGTTATGAACCCTTGCGTAGTTCTGCCCAAGAAAATAATTCGTACGGGTTTCTGGAAAGAAACCGAACAGGATTCTGACGAGATTCCGTACGTGATTCTGACGAAAATTCTGATGGGATACAGACGATAATCCTCACGGGGATCTGACAAGAATCGTGACGGGATTTTGACGAGAATCCAGATGGTATTCTGAAGTTTCGGTTGGGGTTCTTACAAGGTTGCTGACAGGATTCTCACGAGAATGTTGACGAGAATCCGGACAGGACTCTGACAAAATCCAGACGAGATTCTGAGATTCTGAGTAGGTTTCGGGCGGTATTCTGAATCTAGGTGGGAAGCAGATGAGAATTCCAACGTGGTTGTGTCAAGAATGCTCATTGGATTCTATCGAGTGAGTTATTATAATAATCCCAAAAATCCTCACGTTCCGGTGGTTCATCCTCCTGGATCTTAGTGTCTGAATAGCGTCACTTCCTTCATCAACAACGCCTCCTCGCTTTGATTTCGATGATTTTGTCTCGAACTTCTGGCACCATAGGATTTTTTGGAAGATGAATCATCTCGTTCTGAACAAACTCGCCAATTGATGGACACTTAGCGTCATTCTTCAGCGTTCTCGCCATTTTCGAACCGAAATTTTCAGTTCGACATGAACAGCCACTGTCAATGAGTTATCGGCCAGTTCGCTGACGCTCCCTGAATGTAAAACAAACCGATCTTTCCATTTCTTCATCGGTAGCTCTGTCGTCATCACTTTGCTTCTTCTGGAACAAAAGGCAATTCCAACGATGATGTCTTATCGCTTTGTAACTGACTTCAGCGCACTTTCACCACTGTCAAAACAAGTTAGTGCGTTGTTGCACGTTCCGTCTTTCTTTCTCGTTTTCTCTACCACTCGTCAAGTGGCGTTTGCTTCACAATCTCCATTGTCAGATCTTCGCCATTTCGGCTCTCTAGCGCAGTAAACAAGCCACCATAAGAGCCGGGAAGATTCCGGAGAACCATTGCGATCTTCAATGACGGCACTAGCTGTTGACCTACAAACTGTAGGTCAGTGATCCTTCAAAGTGCGGCCCTCCAAGTCTTTTCCAGCGGCCCGCGAAGGATTTCAGAGAATACCCTACATGTGTCCTATTGTTAAGCATTACATGAAAGGGGAGCCTTTTATTGTGCCTATTTTTTCGTTGCATTCGAGGATTCCATCAAGTGTTGTACCATTGTGTTTTTGAAGCACTATATATGAAGCATGAATCGTGTTATCATCATGATTAATGAAATTCATCACTTCAGAAATATTATGTAGCCCACAAGCAATCATACTCTGCAGTTTTTGACTCAGGCTATAAAATTAAAAATAGTAAGTTTTTCTTCACACATTTAAACGAGCTTAATGTTGAACTTCATGTAAGAATAATGTTGCTGTTATTAACTCCAGGAAACAGGATGAATATCAACTATTATGTCAACGTACTCTAAGCTACGAAAAATATTGAACATTTTTTTCCACTTGATAGGAAACCATGAAAGCAAGGTTTGGAATGGATTCCTGGATCTCTTTTTAACACTGCTGGCATGTTCACCCGGCTAAATTTTTTTTTGAAACATGCTGTTGTTATTTGCGCGACAACCTATAGTGGACAATAATCTTTTAAACTAAATTCATAAGATCATTATGATCATTTGGAATAATATATTAGAATACTCTCTGCCAACTGAACCGAAAACATGGTGTTGTAAAAGAATTATCTCCTGTTAAGTCTGAAAGATCATAAAAAGTAGTATCGACTCAGTCAGCTACGGCGATAAAACCAGCAGAATTAAATGTCTTTACAATGTTTTATTCGAAAAAATCAAAGGAATAAAATAAAATTTTATTTTAGATATGAAAAATCATTTTGTACTATGCTTTAAAATTCAGTTTGAAATAAAAAACAAATATTGCAAATATACTGCGGCCCGCTTCAACAGTTCAAAAATGCTATCCGGCTCTCCATAGCAAGCATGCTGGGGACCACTGCCATAGGCGGTCAGGAAGCTTCTCCAACGCGAAAAGATGTTTCTCCATTTCTCCATCAGTACGTTCTTTTTGAAGATTGAGGATACAGATGCGTTTTAAATTTATTCCACGCATCCTGCGCCATGACTGCGTCCTTCGCCAAATTTATCTGGCTGTCTTCTATAAACAAAAAGATCATTGCTAGTGTCTTCTGTGCTTTTCGTATCAACCAACATTTGCATCCGTACGAATTTTCACTTTTCTTCAGCACAATCTGGGCCCATAACCTGTTGGAATCGCGACGGAACAGACATATTAGTGGAATGACCAATCAGTCTGGAGGATACAGAACACGGATTTGTGCTACGGTAGAAGAAAAGCACACAGTATAGACAGCAGCACAACTATGTTTGCTGCTCTCCTCTAACTCGCGCAGACGAGAATGTCAGTTTGCATGTTCTTTTGGTGGTGCATGATAGGAGTTTTTCCGGTTAAAATTATAAATCCTGCAATAAATAAATAAGGAAAATGTTTTTAAAAAAACACCCCACCAACAAAAAATCTGGTAAAAATTCTTAAGTGTCTGTCCGAAATTCTAAAATTCAGAAATTTTGAAGGTATTTTTCAAAAATTCATTATGGATTTCAAAGGAGGTCTGTGAAACATCTTTAAGACTGTTGGGAGAGTTGGGAGAGCCAAACCGAAATCCTAACATGATCCTGTCCTCAAGCTCAATATGCTGTTTCGACATTTGGTACTATTCTGCCCTGAACCCCTTAAGGTGAAGGTTGATTGAGTTTGGTACTCAAAGTTTTGGAAGTATTGTTGCAATAAAAACATTCTTTTACTGGAGTAGTATTAATTGGTGTCGTATGTATTACAACATAAATTATTATTATGGTGGCCCAAAAAATTGAACATACGGCACCACGTCCAGACGACTTCATTCCATATTCCGAGAGTCCTCCGAAAACCTGAGCCGATTTGGGAAAGAAATTGATTAATCACAGACCGTTTCAAGGTTGAACGAAATGCAGTATGGGAAAAGAAACTTTCTATTCAAAGCCTTCACTCAATGTAAATCACATCTTAATTAATCTAACCAATTCAGTCATCGATTCGCATAACTACAAAACATGAAACAATTCTGCTTTTTGTGTGAAAAATAGCAAACACAAATTCCCTCTTTTCCTCTCAGTGATGCCCTCTGCGAAGTTCAATGACCATGACAAAGTTTCGCAACCAGGAATAAATTCGATAGTTATTGGAACGACCAACCAATATGCGATCCCTGTTGAGTGAAATATACTGAATATTACCTCCAGTCATATCCTTGCCAGCACTCAATATTGCATGAAAAAAATAAAATTTCCACCCCATACCAACCCTCATACAAACCTTAAATGGCCAATCCAAACCAGCCCAAACAATCAGAGGAATTTCAATAGAACAGAATCGACTGGAGCGTGACGAAGCAAAACGTTTTTTTGTGTCACCCTAATTATTAGTTTGCTGCTGCCGGTGTTTACAGTCGCTCTGCGATCAATTTTTACGTACGGGAAAAATATTAAGTTTTTATTTCAAATAAGTAACGAATTTAGAAAAATAAAGCTTGAAAAGCATCCAGTTGACATTTCGGGTGGCTCCTGTGTGGAACTTCTTTTTAATTACACTGTGAGAAGAAGTGGAGTGCAGAATCGCAGAGGGATAATAAATTGGCACGTAACTGCTGGTTTATCTCAAATTTTGAACCAAATTACATAGGATACAATGAAGAAATATGTTCATTATGACGGGAAGTAAAATTATAAGCTATTAACAGGTTAGTAATTTTAATATTGAACTTCCGTTCGATGCTGTTCGTAGCATTCAAATGTTGTTGGGCGAGGGGTGAGGGAGAAGTGGAGGAGACTCGTTAGCGGACGGGTACCATACTGACTGCCATCGTGGTACTCTTCCAACTGTGTCCTTAAATTTTTTGAGTTCTATCAGGCTTCTGTCAAAATGTGTAGTAAAAAACTGTCAGAAAACCGAAATTCATTCCATCGATTGAAGATTGCTTATACCAAAAGAATTGTTTTATTAATTATACTGATTTTATTTCGGTTGGCTACTGTGGGCCTATAGTCCGAATGTTGAACGATGACTTGATAAATAATATATGCGACTCTTCAGTAGACTTCATGGATATAGTCCTAATGGGGCATGGAATAATTTTTGCATCACATTCTAATTAAAAATACTTCAATTGGGTCCTAAAATGAAGAATCGATTTTTGATTTTATTTCAGGGAACGATGAAGATACGAATTGAAAGATACCAAAAAATGATTAGACTCGGAAACTACTGAACCGAATTTGTATGCAGAGGATTTTCGAGATGGTTCGAGATCCCTTCTCACTTTGGAAAGGGGGGCTCCCATACAAATGAAACTGAAATTTCTGCATAACTCGAGAACTAATCAGAGAATAAAACAATTTTAGGCGAAACGAAGATCGTCGGGTCTGCTAGTTTCAAAATAAATAGAAAATGCTCTTTCGACATTTACGGTCTTATTTGGTGTACAACATTAAGTGGTATACCTAATATGGTACCAAACGAACTAGCAAAACACATCACCTGACGTTTTTGGTTAATGGTTCAATCGTTCTGAAATGTTGCATTTTCAGCAAACATATCCTGAAATGTTTCAAACAGAAAAATCTCATTTTTACTTACATATTATTAATAAAATGTCGGTTCATATATTATTGATCGATGCTCTATCCGATCGTTTGCAACCATAAACGAGGTAGGATTTAGGACCTAATTGGCAAAAAACAGAGCACACAACAATAATTGGAAACTACGAAATACAATCGAAGCCCAGGCAGAATTGCACCAAATCTCAGACGCTTAAGGATAGAAAATCCTAACAAAGCAGTAAAAATGAAAGCATGGCGAAAAGTCCCACTGTGCTAAGCCTAAGCGTATTTCTCCCATTTATTTAAAAGCAAAGTAATAACAATAAATGCCATTACAAAATCATAATTATTTGGTTGTCTTTTTATTGAATTCGGAACAATTCGTAAAATTATGTCAGGATTTTCGATTCTCACGAAAATCCATCTCGTTTGGATCTGTTCTACTGTAATCCTTCCGCTTAGCTCCCACAACTATAGTCAACTGAATCATCCCGACACTACACATAAATCAATTACAAAACAAAATCCCTTCACGCACCCATCTCATTTCCCTAGACTTACAAATTCCCAATAATCCACGTTGAACGATTTCCGTCGACGTCGGCGTCGTCGCAATCGCCCATCGCCCGTTCGTTCATCCTGTCGAAAAATAAAGGATTAAGCCGCCCATGGTGGCCACCAACCATCACTACATTGGAACTACATTTTTTTTTCTTTCGTCCGTTCAGGGGAGGATTAAACCGCTTTACCGAACCGATCCGCGCATCCCGCACATCCGACAGGATCAAAGAAGCTTCCAAAATTCTGGAGCACGTTTTCCAAGTTCCAACCCGTCATCGCTTTCCTTCTATTATTTTTTTTATCTTCTCCCAGTTCTACTCCGAGTGTTGGTTGGTGGGGGTCCACCATCACCACCACCAGAAAGTGCACTCTATATTACGTTGTTCGCCAGAGGGTGCCAAAAAGCAGTGGCTGATGATGGGTGGTGTCGACGATGATGCCACCTCGAAAGCTCTCTCACATGTAGTACCTCTATGATGTGGCGAGTTTTGTGCATGATGTTGTAAACGCGATGACGACAGGTGCTGCGAAAGGAGCGGAATTGGGGCTTGGTTCATTCCACCCGGGCGGGCGGTTAGGTAAAATTTAATTAAATTCTAGCTTGCAACTTTTGGCGCTCCGATAGGGGAGAGGAGGAGGGGTCTGTGGTTGACGACGGCCACCCACCACCACCCCCGTCCGCTGAGAAGGTGAAAAATTCTGGTGATTTGTTAATTAAATTTATGATGAGGCGTTTTTTTTACTCCCCTGGCGTCAAGTGCCGTGTGGTTGGACTAAAATTAGGCCTCTAATTTTGCACATCACGTGGTTGAAGTTGAATTGCAGCTTGTAAAAACACATATTTATAGTTTGAATAGGAAAAAATGTATATTCATTTGTTGCATTTTCAATAATCTACAATCGCAGTTTCAATTGTATGAAAACCCTACCTTATTTTTATTACCCGGTAAACAATTAAATTTATCGCAAAACCAATCTCAAAGCATTTTTTTTTTTTGTTTTGGGAAGGAATTGACGTTTGATTTAAAATGAAAAGTGGTATGAAACGAGTTTTGAAATGTTGATCTTCAAGATTTTGGTACGAAATTTCAAAACATTGCAATGGGCGAGATTTGGGCACAATTCCATCTAAATTGAGAAACGAAATCCTCTGTAGTTCGGACACAAACTTCTTTGGGAGTCGAACACATATTTTTACCGGATCCTAACACGCACCATCCTGAATTCGGACAGTCTCTCCCGGATTCGGACACAAATCCCTCCGTATTCGGAAACGAATCCCTATCGCATGACGACACGAATCTTTTTCGAATTCGGATACGAGTGCCTCCTGGATTCGGACATAAATCTCACCTGGATCCGGACGAACACGAATCCCTCCCGGATAAAGACGCGAATCCCTCCCGGATTAAGACGCGAATCCCTCCCGGATTAAGACGCGAATCTCCTCGGACTCAAACACGAGTCTTTTCCGGATTTGGACACAAATCCCTCCTGGATTCGAACACGAATTCTTCCCAGGTTCACCAGTCGGACACGAATCCTTCCCGGAGTCGGACACGAATACTTATCGGATTCAGACACAATCATTCTCGGATTCGGACACGAATCCTTCCCGGATTGGAACACGAATCCCTCCCGTATTCAAACACGAACTTCTCCCGATCACAAAGCTGTCGGATTAGGACACGGATTCTTGTCGGATTCGGACAACAACCCTTGTCGGATTTTTACACAAATCCTTCTCGAATTCGGACACGAATCCTTGTTAGTTTTGAACACGAATCCTTATTGGATTCGGACACGAATCCTTGTCGGATTCGGACACGAATCCTTGTCGGATTCGGACACGAATCCTTGTCGGATTCGGACACGAATCCTTGTCGGATTCGGACACGAATCCTTGTCGGATTCGGACACGAATCCTTGTCGGATTCGGACACGAATCCTTGTTGGATTCGAACATGAATCCTTGTTGGATTCGGACACGAATCCTTGTAGGATTCGGACACGAATCCTTGTAGCATTCGGACACGAATCCTTGTAGCATTCGGACACGAATCCTTGTCGGATGCGGACACGAATCCTTGTTGGATTCGGACACGAATCCTTGTTGGATTCCGACACGAATTCTTGTTGGATTCCGACACGAATCCTTCTTGGATTCGGACACGAATCCTTGTTGGATTCGGACACGAATCTTTGTTGGATTTGGACGAATCCTTGTTGGATTCGGACACGGATCCTTGTCGGATTCGGACACGAATCCTTGTTGGATTTGAACACGAATCCTTGTCGGATTCGGACACGAATCTTTGTCTGATTTGGACAAGAATCCTTGGCTGATTCGGACACGAATCCTTGTCGGATTCGGATACGAATCCTTGTTGGATTCGAACACGGATCCTTGTCGGATTCGAACACGAATCCTTGTCGGATTCGAACACGAATCCTTGTCGGATTCGAACACGAATCCTTGTCGGATTCGGACACGAATCCTTGTCGGATTCGGACACGAATCCTTGTCGGATTCGGACACAAATCCTTGTCGGATTTGGACACGAATCCTTGTCGGATCCGGATGCGAATCCTTGTCGGATTCGGACACGAATCCTTGTCGGATTCGGACACGAATCCTTGTCGGATTTGGACACGAATCCTTGTCGAACTCGGACAAAAATCCTTATCGGATTCAGACACGAATCCTTATCGGATTCGGACACGAATCCTTGCCGGATTCGGACACGAATCCTTGCCGGATTCGGACACGAATCCTTGTCAGATTCGGACACGAATCCTAGTCGGATTCGGACACGAATCCTAGTCGGATTCGGACACGAATCCTTGTTGGATTCGGACACGAATCCTTGTTGGATTCGGACACGAATCCTTGTCGGATTCGGAGATTCGGACACGAATCCTTGTCGGATTCGGATACATCTTTATCAGATGCGGTTACATCCTTGTCGGATTCGGGCACAAATCTTTGTCGGATTCGGACACAAATCCTTGTCGAATTCGGACACGAATCCTTGTTGGATTCGGACATGAATCCATGTCGGATTCGGACACGAATCCTTGTCGGATTTGGACACGAATCCTTGACGGATTCGGACACGAATCCTTGTCGGATTCGGACACGAATCCTTGTCGGATTCGGACACGAATCCTTGTCGGATTCGGGAACGAATCTTTATCGGATTCGGACACGAATCCTTGTCGGATTCGGATACATCTTTGTCAGATGCGGTTACATCCTTGTCGGATTCGGGCACAAATCTTTGTCGGATTTGGACACAAATCCTTGTCGAATTCGGACACGAATCCTTGTTGGATTCGGACTTGAATCCTTGTCGGATTCGGACACGAATCCTTGTCGGATTCGGACACGAATCCTTGTCGGATTCGAACACGAATCCTTGTCGGATTCGGACACGAATCCTTGTCGGATTCGGACACGAATCCTTGTCGGATTCGGACACGAATCCTTGTCGGATTCGGACACGAATCCTTGTCGGATTCGGACACGAATCCTTATCGGATTCGGACACGAATCCTTGTCGGATTCGGATACATCTTTGTCAGATGCGGTTACATCCTTGTCGGAATCGGGCACAAATCTTTGTCCGATTTGGACACAAATCTTTGTCGAATTCGGACACGAATCCTTGTCGGATTCGGACATGAATCCATGTCGGATTCGGACACGAATCCTTGTCGGATTCGGACACGAATCCTTGTCGGATTCGGACACGAATCCTTGTCGGATTCGGTCACGAATCCTTGCCGGAGTCGGGAACGAATCCTTATCGGATTCGGGTACGAATCCTTATCGGATTCGGGTACGAATCCTTATCGGATTCGGGTACGAATCCTTATCGGATTCGGGTACGAATCCTTATCGGATTCGGGTACGAATCCTTATCGGATTCGGGTACGAATCCTTATCGGATTCGGGTACGAATCCTTATCGGATTCGGGAACGAATCCTTATCGGATTCGGGAACGAATCCTTATCGGATTCGGGAACGAATCCTTATCGGATTCGGACACGAATTTTTATCTGATTCGGACACGAATCCTTGTCGCATTGGAACACGAATCCTTGTCAGATTCGGACACGAATCCTTGTCGGATTCGGACACGAATCCTTGTCGGATTCGGACACGAATCCTTGTCGGATTCGGACACGAATCCTTGTCGGATTCGGACATGAATCCTTGTCGGATTCGGACACGATTCCTTTTCGAAATCGGACTCGAATCCTTGTTGGATTCGGACACGAATCCTTGTCGGATTTTGACACGAATCCTTATCGGATTCGGACACGAATCCTTGTCGGATTCGGACACGAATCCTTATCGGATTCGGACACGAATCCTTGTCGGATTCAGACACGAATCCTTGTTGGATTCGGACATGAATCCTTGTTGGATTCGGACACGAATCCTTGTCGGATTCTGACACGAATCCTTATCTGATTCAAACACGAATCCTTGTCGGATCCGAACACGAATCCTTGTTGGATTCGGACACGAATCCTTGTCAAATTCGGACACGAATCCTAGTTGGATTCTGACACCAATTCTTGTTGGATTCGGACACGAATCCTTGTTGGATTCAGACACGAATCCTTGTCGGATTCGGACACGAATCCTTGTCGGATTCGGACACGAATCCTTGTCGGATTCGGACACGAATCCTTGTCGGATTCGGACACGAATCCTTGTCGGATTCGGACACGAATCCTTGTCGGATTCGGACACGAATCCTTGTCGGATTTGGACACGAATCCTTGTCGGATTCGGACACGAATCCTTGTCGGATTCGGACACGAATCCTTGTCGGATTCGGACACGAATCCTTGTCGGATCCGTCACGAATCCTTGTTGGATTCGGACACGAATCTTTGTCGGATTCGGACACGAATCCTTGTCAGATTCGGACACGAATCCTTGTCGGATTCGGACACGAATCCTTGTCGGATTCGGACACGAATCCTTGTCGGATTCGGACACGAATCCTTGTCAGATTCGGACACGAATCCTTGTCGGATTCGGACACGAATCCTTGTCGGATTCGGACACGAATCCTTGTCGGATTCGGACACGAATCCTTGTCGGATTCGGATACGAATCCTTGTCGGATTCGGACACGAATCCTTGTCGGATTCGGACACGAATCCTTGACGGATTCGGACTCGAATCCTTGACGGATTCGGACTCGAATCCTTGACGGATTCGGACTCGAATCCTTGACGGATTCGGACTCGAATCCTTGACGGATTCGGACACGAATCCTTGACGGATTCGGACTCGAATCCTTGTCGGATTTGGACACGAATCCTTGTCGGATTCGGACACGAATCCTTGTCGGATTCAGACACGAATCCTTGTCGGATTCAGACACGAACTCTTGTCGGATTCAGACACGAATCCTTGTCGGATTCGGGAACGAATCCTTATCGGATTCGGACACGAATCCTTGTCGGATTCAGACACGAATCCTTGTCGGATTCGGATACATCTTTGTCAGATGCGGTTACATCCTTGTCGGAATCGGGCACAAATCTTTGTCCGATTTGGACACAAATCTTTGTCGAATTCGGACACGAATCCTTGTCGGATTCGGACATGAATCCATGTCGGATTCGGACACGAATCCTTGTCGGATTCGGTCACGAATCCTTGCCGGAGTCGGGAACGAATCCTTATCGGATTCGGGTACGAATCCTTATCGGATTCGGGTACGAATCCTTATCGGATTCGGGTACGAATCCTTATCGGATTCGGACACGAATCCTTGTCGGATTCGGTCACGAATCCTTGTCGTATTCGAACACGAATCCTTGTCGGATTCGAACACGAATCCTTGTCGGATTCGGACACGAATCCTTGTCGGATTCGGACACGAATCCTTGTCGGATTAGGACACGAATCCTTGTTGGATGCGGACACGAATACTTGTCGAATTCGGACACGAATCCTTGCCGGATTCGGACACATCTTTGTCAGATGCGGTTACATCCTTGTCGAATTCGGACACGAATCCTTGTCGGATTAGGACACAAAACCTTGTCGGATTGGGACACAAATCCTTGTCGGATTCGGACATGAATCCTTGTCGGATTCGGACACGAATCCTTGTCGGATTCGGACACGAATCCTTGTCGGATTCGGACACGAATCCTTGTCGGATTCGGACACGAATCCTTGTCGGATTCGGACACGAATCCTTGTCGGATTCGGACACGAATCCTTGTCGGATTCGGACACGAATCCTTATCGGATTCAGACACGAATCCTTGTCGGATTCGGACACGAATCCTTGTCGGATTCGGACACGAATCCTTGTCGGATTCGGACACGAATTCTTGTCGTATTCGAACACGAATCCTTGTCGTATTCGGACACGAATCCTTGTCGGATTCGGACACGAATCCTTGTCGGATTCGGACACGAATCCTTGTTGGATGCGGACACGAATACTTGTCGAATTCGGACACGAATCCTTGCCGGATTCGGACACGAATCCTTGTCGGATTCGGACATGAATCCTTGTCGGATTCGGACATGAATCCTTGTCGGATTCGGACACGATTCCTTTTCGAAATCGGACTCGAATCCTTGTTGGATTCGGACACGAATCCTTGTCGGATTCAGACACGAATCCTTGTCGGATTCGAACACGAATCCTTGTCGGATTCGAACACGAATCCTTGTCGGATTTTGACACGAATCCTTGACGGATTCGGACTCGAATACTTGACGGATTCGGACTCGAATCCTTGACGGATTCGGACTCGAATCCTTGACAGATTCGGACTCGAATTCTTGACGGATTCGGACAAGAATCCTTGTCGGATTCGGACACGAAACCTTGTCGGACTCGGACACGAGTCCTTGTCGGACTCGGACACGAGTCCTTGTCGGACTCGGGCACGAATCCATGTCGAATTCGGACACGAATCTATGTTGGATTCGGGCACGAATCCATGTCGAATTCGGACACGAATCCTTGTCGGATTCGGACACAAATCCTTGTCGGATTCGGACACAAATCCTTGTCGGATCCGGAAATGAATCCTTGTCGGATTCGGACACGAATCCTTGTCGGAATCGGTAACGAATCCTTGTCGAATTCGGACACGAATCCTTGTCGGATGCGGACACGAATCCTTATCGGATGCGGACACGAATCCTTGTCGGATTCAGACACAAATTCTTGTCGGATTCGGATACATCTTTGTCGTATGCGGACACATCCTTGTTGGATTCGGGCACAAATCTTTGTCGGATTCGGACACAAATCCTTGTCGGATTCGGACACGAATCCTTGTCAGATTCGGACACGAATCCTTATCGGATTCGGACACGAATCCTTATCGGATTCGGACACGAATCCTTATCGGATTCGGACACGAATCCTTATCGGATTCGGACACGAATACTCATCGGATTTGGACACGAATATTTATCGGATTCGGACACGAATACTTATCGGATTCGGACACGAATACTTATCGGATTCGGACACGAATCCTTATCGGATTCGGATACGAATCCTCATTGGATTCGGACACGAAACCTTATCGGATTCGGATACGAATTCTTATCGGATTCGGATACGAATCCTTATCGGATTCAGACACGAATCCTTATAGAATCCTTATCGGATTTGGACACGAATCCCTGCCAGATTCGGACACCAATCCTTGTCGGCATCGGACATGAGTCAAATCCTTGTTAGACTTGAACACAAATCCTTGTCAGACTCGGACACGAATCCTTGTTGGATTGAGAAGGAAAGCCTTGTCGGATTCGGACACGATTTCATGTCCGATTTGGACACAAATTCTTTTATTATTATTTAAAAACTTTGCTTTCAATCTGTTAAATATTGATCCAGGAATCAGGTTTATAAAGTTTCCAGAAATGGACGGAAAATAAACCTACGCCAACGAAAGTGTAGATACTCCGACGTTCAATGGGCGCAAATTGCTCCTTGTCTAATTCGTTGACGAGTTCTTGTCGGATTCAGAATACGAATGTTTGTTGCATTCAGACACAATTCCTTGTCGGTTTCTTGTCGGATTAGGAAACAAACTCGTTATCAGATTTGGACTAGAAATATTTTTGGTTTCGGATCCGAATCCTTGTCGGTTGCCGACACGAATCCATATCGAATTCTGACATGAATCTTTGTTGGATTCGAACATGAATCTTTGTCGAATTGAGACACGAATTATCTTCTGATTCGGACACGGATATATATAGGTCCGAATTGGTCTCGAATCCTTGCCGGATTCGGACATGAATCCTTGTTTAATTTGGACACAAATCTTAGCCGGATTCGAACACGAATGTTTATTCCACAGATGCCTATTCCTTCAAAAATTTTATTGTTTCCATCGTTTTTTCTTATGTACGCCATAACTCTTTTATTATTATTTAAAAACTAAAGTTTCCAGGGGAATAAACCTACGCCAACGAAAGTGTAGATACTCCGACGTTCAATGGGCGCAAATTGCTCACAAATTATTCCGATCAGCTTTCATCAAACTCCACGCGAGATATCACTAACAGAACTTCTTCAACTCCATCAGAAGATTTTCTCAATTTAAAACTTTGCAACTAATGTGTCTCTGCGGAGCGGTGCAACAGCGCAGAACGCTGCACCGTGTCGCCCTCAAGTAGTCCGCTACCGTTTCTGACAGATCGATAATGACAGTACAGCAAAAGTTACTTTATCGCTGAAAGGCACCGCTTCTTCTCTTGTGACGGGGAACAAAAGACACTGCAAGTACGTAAGCCGTATACAGACGCGCACCTGCACATACACACAGACAGTTTTCGTTGGTCGCCATTCGTTTCTCGCCGATTTTCCACCATTCAACGTGGAGCAACAGCGAAAGCGCCCATTAAATATGCAACAAGACGGCGAAGGCAACATATGAAAAACTTTCAACCACCCTTGCATAGGATTTTTCGCAACATCTAACCCCTTCTCTGCCCACGTTTTCTTTTCTTTCGAACAAACTTACAATTGATAATCTTCACTCCTTTGTTGTCACTTATGGAACGCCCCTCGCCCACTTCCGATCCAACCAAGTTGGCATTCTTCCAGAAGTCCTCGTATTTTTTTTTCCACCTCGCGTAACACGGCGAGTGCCATATCATAACGAGACAATGACAACGGAGGGACGTGGTGGTTTGGTGACAGAAGCCAATTGTCCCCTCGTCTCGTCCTTTCTCAGCACAATTTTGCAAACAAGACCATTTGATTGCATGCGAAAGTTGGTTCCCGTCCTTTTTCTACGAACGAACATAAGCACCCGGACCGTGGACTTGATTCAATATTTATATAAAACGGTTAAAGAAATTCCCATGGGAGGTTCACTGAAGAAAAAATCATAGTGCAAAATTATTAAAGGGGCGTTGGGGTAGCGTTCCGATAAGAGTCAATTCGACGCCCGTTGTCGTCGTCGTAGGACGAACTACGAACGGGGCAGACCAGCTCCGACGACGAGAACCAGTTGCATCCAGTCAGTGTGGGTGTGGGGAGGTTGGAGATTCCAGCCAGCAGTAAAAAGGAAAAGTTTTCCACCGTTCCAGATTTTAGTTGCTCTCTCCGGGGGCAGGTTGGGCAAAATGACGGGCTATTGCGATGCGAGGGGTATCAAGTGTCTGCTGTTGATTCGCGTCAAGGTTCGAAGTTTTCAGCTGCAGATTTTCCACTTTCGCAATTGGAGAAAACTTTTACCTTTCCCGGGTTCGTTCGATTGGTGATTGGCGATGGAAGTGATTGGCGAGAATGGAGGGCAGACGGAGGCGGACTATGATGGAAAGGGGGTCTCGATTTCAGCGATTAGAATGGCAATTTTAAATAGTGGCAGCTGGTTGACTCTTAGAATTGATTCGGGCTAAATTAAAGCGTACTCAAAGTGTAATTAAGCAAACCTGGTAGAAGTTTTCCTTCGACTCTTTGAGTAATCCGAGAGATGGTTAAATTTAAATAAGAAACGGAATTGAAACTTGAATTGGATTGTATGAGTAACCATTCCAGAACAATACCAACTATTGCATATATGGTAGTAAATCAATTATTTCGCATAGTATCCGGAGCCTCGAATAGTTGGATGATGCATATCTGTCACAATTTCAGTTCGTTGCTCGTCACGATCGGTAATAAAATCAAACACTCCCGGATAAAAGCTGACCTCTCATCGAACCATTCCTCATATGGTTCCACCTGTCATCGTCGAACACGCACGCAAATCCTCGCCGACTGACACGCACTACAGCAGAACAAAGGAGATCATGTTCGCCAAAAACACTGGGGATAATTACCGGAATCTAAATTAAACAGAGTGCACACAGCGGAATTGCACACAGGTGCAATCCCATCCCCGCTGGGCCAACCCCCTTCCCATTCTATCGAATCCCCTGAAAAGTTGGAATTCATCAGCAAGGATGCATAAATTTATTAGTTCGATGAATTCCAGCAGCATCAGCAGCCGAACTTTGTTATGTCCGTTGTGAAAGCGACATGCAGTGCGTGACTCCTTTTGTTCAACAACCTGCTCCTATTCCCCTCGTCTAGACCAAAACTAACAATTACTGTATTTGTATATTTCCGGAGCAGCAGTGTTCCAAAATTCGCCCATTCGGGAGTGGGGGCGGGTCGGAAATCGTGCGGAAGTAATTCATTTACAACAACTGTACCGATTCCGGTTGATACCGACAAAAGAGGACTCGTTCGTGTTCTGTGTGTTTGTTTTTAGCGCGGCCCTCGAAATACAATAAAAGAAACCCCAACGCACAAACACCCCTCCGCCACGCCACTACTCCAGCGGAAGCTGTCGGCTTTTCCGAATCGTCACACCCTGGCTGCTGGCTGCCTCCTCGTGCGTGAGTGCGTGCGACCGAAAGGTCACAGCCGTGCGTCATGTAATTATCGAACAATTTGTTCGATCCCACCGCTGCTGTGCATCGTTTTGCTAATTGACGGGGTTAATTTCGAAGGATTTGGCCTGGCTGGCTGGGTTTAGCGCGAGGAAGGGGGACAACAATGGCGCAAATACTGCACCCCTCGAATCGCGCCAGTAGCTTTCGTGTTAAATGCCAGCCCGCAACGTGAGGTTGGAATTTACTACACTGCACAGTGGTTTGGATTAATACTGACACGGGCCGGCCGCTGGAAACAGATAGGGTCGAGTCAGGTTGGATTAGGTTGAACAGTGTGGCAGCATTGCAATGCGGTGTGTGGTGCATTGTCGCGCATATCCACGTACCGATTCAGCGCTATTAGGGAATTTGCGGTGGAACAAGTGTCAGGACCATTTCGTATGTGATTCATACCTTACCAAATTTCTGAAGAAACCATCTTCTACATAATGTTTGGTTTCACAAAAGCATGATTCCTGTTGGGATATTAACAAGAATTCAAGAGTGATATAAATAATACTGCAGGGATTCTGATGCGAGTCCTGAAGGAAATGGATTGAATCTTGAAGGGATTCTCATGGAATTATTCTCATAAGGATTCTCATTAGAATCCTTAAAAGGCTCTGACCAGAATCCTGATCTTGGTCCTGAATCCTAACGAGGATTCTGAAAGGATTCTGACGAGAATACTGGCGGGAATTTTTATGAAAATTCTGACGAGATGGTTCCAAGACTTCCGATTGCATTCAGGCGAGAGTCCTGACAAGATTATGTCGAAAATCTTGACGTGATTCTGCTGAGAATCCTGACGAAATTCTGCCAAAAATTCTGACTAGATGCTGCCGAGAATCCTGATTGTATTTAGACGAGAATCCTGACAAGATTCTGACGAAAATCTTGACGGGATTCTGCAGAGAATTCTTGAAGGATTCTGACGAGAATTCTTGAAGGATTCTGACGAGAATCCTGAAGGGATTCTGACGAGAATCCTGAAGGGATTCTGACGAGAATCCTGAAGGGATTCTGACGAGAATCCTGAAGGGATTCTGATGAGAATCCTGAAGGGATTCTGATGAGAATCCTGAAGGGATTCTGACGAGAATCCTGAAGGGATTCTGACGAGAATCCTGAAGGGATTCTGATGAGAATCCTGAAGGGATTCTGACGAGAATCCTGAAGGGATTCTGACGAGAAGAAGTCTTCTGACGAGAATCCTGAAGGGATTCTGACGAGAATCCTGAAGGGATTCTGACGAGAATCCTGAAGGGTTCTGACGAGAATCCTGAGGGGAGTTCTGACGAGGAATTCTGAAGGTTCTGACGAGAATCCTGACGGGATTCTGACGAGAATCCTGAAGGGATTCTGACGAGAATCCTAAAGGGATTCTGACGAGAATCATAAAGGGATTCTGACGAGAATCCTAAAGGTATTCTGACGAGAATCCTAAAGGTATTCTGACGAGAATCCTGGGGGGATTCTGACGAGAATCCTGGGGGGATTCTGACGAGAATCCTGGGGGGATTCTGACGAGATTTCTGGAGGGATTCTGGCGAGAATACTGGAGGGATTCTGGCGAGAAACCTGAAGGGATTCTGACGAGAATCCTGAAGGGATTCTGACGAGAATCCTGAAGGGATTCTGGCGAGAACCCTGAAGGGATTCTGACGAGAATCCTGAAGAAATTCTGAAGGGATGCTGACAAGAATTCGTGAGGGATTCTGACAAGAATTCGGAAGGGATTCTGACAAGAATCCTGAAGGGATACTTACAAGAATCCTGAATGGATTCTGCCAAGAATCCTGAAAGGATTCTGACAAGAATCCGGGAGGGATTCTGACGAGAATCCGGAAGGGATTCTGACGAGAATCCGGAAGGGATTCTGACGAGAATCCGGATGGGATTCTGACGAGAATTCTGAAGGGATTTTGACGATAATCTGAAGAGAATCCTGAAGGGATTCTGAAGAGAATCCTGAAGGGATTCTGGCGAGAATCCTGAAGGGATTCTGGCGAGAATCCTGAAGGGATTCTGGCGAGAATCCTGAAGGGATTCTGACGAGAATCCTGAAGGGATTCTAACGGGAATCCTGAAGGGATTCTGACGAGAATCCTGAAGAGATTCTGGCGAGAATCCTGAAGGGATGATGGCGAGAATCCTGAAGGGATGATGGCGAGAATCCTGAAGGGATGATGGCGAGAATCCTGAAGGGATACTGATGAGTATCCTGAAGGGATTCTGACGAGAATCCTGAAGGGACTGTGACGAGAATCCTGAAGCGATTCTGACGAAAATCCTGGAGGGATTCTGACGAAAATCCTGAAGTGAATTCTGACGAGTGTCCTGAAGGGATTCTTACGAGAATCCTGACGGGATTCTGACGAGTACCCTGAAGGGATTCTGACGAGAATCCTGAAGGGATTCTGACGTGAATCCTGAAGGGATTCTGACGTGAATCCTGAAGGGATTCTGACGTGAATCCTGAAGGGATTCTGACGAGAATCCTGAAGGGATTCTGACAAGAATCCTGAAGGGATTCTGACAAGAATCCTGAAGGGATTCTGACAAGAATCCTGAAGGGATTCTGACAAGAATCCTGAAGGGATTCTGACAAGAATCTTGAAGGGATTCTGACAAGAATCCTGAAGGGATTCTGACAAGGATCCTGAAGGGATTCTGACAAGAATCCTGAAGGGATTCTGACAAGAATCCTGAAGGGATTCTGACAAGAATCCTGAAGGGATTCTGACAAGAATCCTGAAGGGATTCTGACAAGAATCCTGAAGGGATTCTGACAAGAATCCTGAAGGGATTCTGACAAGAATCCTGAAGGGATTCTGACGAGAATCCTGAAGGGATTCTGACGAGAATCCTGAAGGGATTCTGACGAGAATAATGACAGGATTCTGACAAGTATCCTGACAGGATTCGGAGGAGGCTCGTGAGGGGATTCTGACGAGAATCCTGACGGGATTCTGACGAGAATCCTGGCGAGATTCTGATGAGATTCCTGACGGGATTCTGACGAGAATCCTGACGGGATTCTGTGAAGAATACTGAAGGGATTCTGACTAGAACCCTGACGGGATTCTGAAGAGAATCCTGACGGGATTCTGAAGAAAATCCTGAAGGGATTCTGAAGAGAATACTGAGAGGATTCTGAAGAGAATACTGAGAGGATTCTGACGAGCATCCTGAGAGGATTCTGACGAGAATCCTGGAGGGATTCTGAAGAGAATCCTGGAGGGATTCTGAAGAGAATCCTGGAGGGATTCTGAAAAGAATCCTGAAGGGATTCTGAAGAGAATCCTGAAGGGATTCTGAAGAGAATCCTGAAGGGATTCTGACGAGAATCCTGAAGGGGTTCTGACGAGAATCCTGAAGGGGTTCTGACGAGAATCCTGACGGGATTCTGACGAGAATCCTGACGGGATTCTGACGAGAATCCTGGCGGGATTCTGACGAGAATCCTGACGGGATTCTGACGAGAATCCTGACGGGATTCTGACGAGAATCCTGACGGGATTCTGACGAGAATCCTGACGGGATTCTGACGAGAATCCTGACGGGATTCTGACGAGAATCCTCAATGGATTCTTACAATTATCCTGATGGCATTCTTACGACAATCCTGAATTGATTCTGACGAAGGGGTTGTGACGAGAATCCTGAAGGGATTCTGACGAGAATCCTGACGGGATTCTGACGAGAATCCTGACGGGATTCTGACGAGAATCCTGACGGGATTCTGACGAGAATCCTGACGGGATTCTGACGAGAATCCTGACGGGATTCTGACGAGAATCCTGACGGGATTCTGACGAGAATCCTGACGGGATTCTGACGAGAATCCTGACACGAGAATCCTGAAGAGATTCTGACGAGAATCCTGAAGGATTCTGAAGAGAATCCTGGAGGTTCTGAAGAGAATCCTGAAGGATTCTGAAGAGAATCCTGGAGGATTCTGAAGAGAATCCTGAAGGATTCTGGCGAGAATCCTGAAGGAGTTCTGACGGGAATCCTGAAGGATTCTGACGAGAATCTTGAAGGATTCTGGCGAGAATCCTGAAGGGATTCTGACGGGAATCCTGAAGAGTTCTGACGAGAATCCTGAAGGATTCTGACGAGAATCCTGAAGGATTCTGACGAGAATCCTGAAAAGGTTCTGACGAGAATCCTGAAGGGATTCTGACGAGAATCCTGAAGGAGTTCTGACGAGAATCCTGAAAGTATTCTGACGAGAATCCTGAAGAATTCCGACAAGAATCCTGAAGGATTCTGACGAGAATCCTGAAGGAATTCTGACGAGAATCCTGAAAGGATTCTGACGAGAATCCTGAAGGATTCTGACGAGAATCCTGAAGGAGTTCTGACGAGAATCCTGAAGGATTCTGACGAGAATCCTGAAGGTTCTGACGAGAATCCTGAAGTAATTCTTACGAGAGTCCTGAAGGGATTCTTACGAGAATCCTGACGGGATTCTGACGAGTATCCTGAAGGGATTCTGACGAGAATCCTGAAGGGTTTCTGACGTGAATCCTGAAGGGATTCTGACGTGAATCCTGAAGGGATTCTGACGTGAATCCTGAAGGGATTCTGACGAGAATCCTAAAGAGATTCTGACAAGAATCCTAAAGAGATTCTGACAAGAATCCTGAAGGGATTCTGACAAGAATCCTGAAGGGATTCTGACAAGAATCCTGAAGGGATTCTGACAAGAATCCTGAAGGGATTCTGACAAGAATCCTGAAGGGATTCTGACAAGAATCTTGAAGGGATTCTGACAAGAATCCTGAAGGGATTCTGACAAGAATCCTGAAGGGATTCTGACGAGAATCCAGAAGTGATTCTGACAAGAATCCAGAAGTGATTCTGACAAGAATCCAGTGGGAATTCTGACAAGAATCCAGAAGGGATTCTGACAATAATCCTGAAGGGATTCTGACGACAATTCTAAAGAGATTCTGACGAGAATCCTGAAGAGATTCTGACGAGAATAATGACAGGATTCTGACAAGAATCCTGAAGGGATTCTGACAAGAATAATGACAGGATTCTGACAAGAATCCTGACGGGATTCTGACGAGGATCCTGACGGGATTCTGACAAGAATCCTGACGGGATTCTGACGAGGATCCTGACGGGATTCTGACGAGAATCCTGACGGGATTCTGATGAGAATCCTGACGAGATTCTGATGAGATTCCTGACGGGATTCTGATGAGAATCCTGACGGGATTCTGATGAGAATCCTGATGGGATTCTGACGAGAATTCTGACGGGATTCTGACTAGAATTCTGACGGGATTCTGACGAGAATTCTGACGGGATTCTGACGAAAATCCTGACGGAATTCTGACGAGAATCCTGACGGGATTCTGACGAGAATCCTGACGGGATTCTGACGAGAATCCTGACGGGATTCTGACGAGAATCCTGACGGGATTCTGACGAGAATCTTGACGGGATTCTGACGAGAATCCTGGACGGGATTCTGACGAGAATCCTGACGGGATTCTGACGAGAATCCTGACGGGATTCTGACGAGAATCCTGACGGGATTCTGACGAGAATCCTGACGGGATTCTGACGAGAAGCCTGACGGGATTCTGACGATAATCCTGACGGAATTCTGACGAGCATCCCGAAGGGATTCTGACGAGAATCCTGAAGAGATTCTGACGAGAATCTGACGAGAATCCTGACGGGATTCTGACGAGAATCCTGAACGGATTTTGACGAGAATCCTGAAGGGTATCTGACGAGAATCCTGACGGGATCCTGACGACAATCCTTACGGAATTCTGACGAGAATCCTTACGGGATTCTAACGAAAATCTTAACGGGATTCTGACGAGAATCCTGAAGAGATTCTGACGAACATCCTGAAGGGATTCTGACGAGAATCCTGAATGGATTCTGACGAGAGACCTGACGGGATTCTGACGAGAATCCTGATGGGATTCTGACGAGAATCCTGACGGGATTCTGACGAGAATCCTGACGGGATTCTGACGAGAATCCTGACGGGATTCTGACGAGAATCCTGACGGGATTCTGACGAGAATCCTGACGGGATTCTGACGAGAATCCTGAAGGGATTCTGACGAGAGTCGTGAAGGGATTCTGACGAGAGTCCTGAAGGGATTCTGACGAGAATCTGACGAGAATCCTGAAGGGATTCTGGCGAGAATCCTGACAGGATTCTGACTAGAATCCTGACGGGATTCTGACGAGAGTCCTGACGGGATTCTGAAGAAAATCCTAAAGGGATTCTGAAGAGAATCCTGAGAGGATTCTGACGAGAATCCTGAGAGGATTCTGACGAGAATCCTGAGAGGATTCTGACGAGAATCCTGAGAGGATTCTGACGAGAATCCTGACGGGATTCTGACGAGAATCCTGGACGGGATTCTGACGAGAATCCTGACGGGATTCTGACGAGAATCCTGACGGGATTCTGACGAGAATCCTGACGGGATTCTGACGAGAATCCTGACGGGATTCTGACGAGAAGCCTGACGGGATTCTGACGAGAAGCCTGACGGGATTCTGACGAGAATCCTGACGGGATTCTGACGAGAATCCTGACGGAATTCTGACGAGAATCCTGACGGGATTTTGACGAGAATCCTGACGGGATTTTGACGAGAAACCTGACTGGATGCTGACGAGAATGCTGAGGGGATTCTGACGAGAATCCTGAGGGGATCCTGAACTAGAATCCTGACGGGATTCTGAACGAAAATCCTGACGGGATTCTGACGAGAATCCTGACGAGAATCCTGACGGGATTCTGACGAGAATCCTGACGGGATTCTGACGAGAATCCTGACGGGATTCTGACGAGAATCCTGACGGGATTCTGACGAGAATCCTGACGGGATTCTGACGAGAATCCTGACGGGATTCTGACGAGAATCCTGACGGGATTCTGACGAGAATCCTGACGGGATTCTTACGAGAATCCTGACGGGATTCTGACGAGAATCCTGACGGGATTCTGACGAGAATCTTGACGGGTTTCTGACGAGAATCCTGACGGGATTCTGACGAGAATTCTGACGGGATTCTGATGAGAATCCTGACGGGATTCTGACGAGAATCCTGACGGGATTCTGACGAGAATCCTGACAGGATTCTGACGAGAATCCTAACAAGATTCTGACGAGAATCCTGACAGGATTCTGACGAGAATCCTGAAGGGATTCTGACGAGAATCCTGAAGGGATTCTGACGAGAATCCTGATGGGATTCTGACAAGAATCTTGAAGGAATTCTGACGAGTATCCTGAAGGGATTCTGACGAGAATCCTGAAGAGATTCTGACGAGAATCCTTAATGGATTCTGACGAGAATCAAGAAGGAATTCTAGCGAGAATTCTGGAAGAATTCTGACGAGAATTCTGAAGGGGTTCTGACGAGAATCCTGAAGGGACTCTGGCGAGAATCCTGGAAGGATTCTGATGGGAATCCTGAGGGGATTCTAACGAGAATACTGAAGGGAATCTGACGAGAATCCTGAAAGGATTCTAAAGGGGTTTTGACGAGAATCCTGAAGGGAATCTGAAGGGATTCTGACGAGAATTCTGAAGGGATTCTAAAGGGGTTCTGACGATTATCCTGAAGGGATTTTGAAGGTGTTCTGACGAGAATCCTGAAGTGATTCTGCTTAGAATTCTGATTGGATTCTGACGAGAATCCTGAAGGGATTCTAACGGGAATCCTGAAACGGATTCTGAGGAGAATCTTGGAGGAATTTTGACGAGAATCCTGGAGGGATTCTGACGAGAATTCTGAAGGGATTCTGACGAGAATTCTGATAGGGATTCTGACGAGAATCCTGAAGGGATTCTGACGAGAATCCTGAAGGGATTCTAAAGGGGTTCTGACGATAATCCTGAAGGGATTCTAAAGGGGCTCTGACGAGAATCCTGAAGGGATTCTGAAAGGGTTCTGACGAGAATCCTGGAAGGATTCTGGAGGTTCTGACGAGAATCCTGAAGTGATTCTGATTAGAATCATGATTGGATTCTGACGAGAGTCCTGAAGGGATTCTAACAAGAATCCTGAAACGGATTCTGAGGAGAATCCTAGAGGAATTCTGACGAGAATCCGGGAGGGATTCTGATGTAAAACCGAAAGGGATTCTGACGAGAAACCGAAGGAAATTCTGACGAGAATCTGGAAGGGATTCTGATGAGAAACCAGAAGAAATTCTGATGAGGATTCTGAATGGATTCTGGTAAGAATCCTGAGGGTATTTTGACGAGAATCCTGAAGGGATTCTGTTGAGTATCTTGAAGGGATTCTGATGAAAATCCTGAAGGGATTCTGTAGAGAATCCTGAAGAGATTTTAACGAGAATCCTGAAGGGATTCTGACGAGAATCCTGAAGGAATTCTTACGGGATTCTGCCGAGAATCCTGACGGGTTTCTGCCGAGAATCCTGACAGGATTCTGTCGAGAATCCTTAAGGCATTCTGACTGACGGGATTCTGACGAGAATCCTGACGGGATTCTGAAGAGAATCCTGACAGGTTTCTGACGAGAATAATGACGGGATTCTGACGAGAATCCTGATGGGATTCTGACGAGATTCTGAAGAGAATCCTGACGGGATTTTGTCGAGAATCCTGACGGGATTCTGACAAGAATCCTGAAGGAATTCTGACGAGAATCCTGACGGGATTCTGACGAAAATCCTGAAGGGATTCTGACGAGAATCCTGAAGGGATTCTGACGAGAATCCTGAAGGGATTCTTACGAGAATCCTGAAGGGATTCTTACGAGAATCCTGAATGGATTCTGACGAGAATCCTGAAGGGATTCTAACGAGAATTCTGAAGGGATTCTGACGAGAATCTTGGAGGGATACTGACGAGATTCCTGAAGAGATTGTGACGAGAATCCTGAAGGGATTCTGACGAGAATCCTGAAGGGATTCTGACGAGAATCCTGAAGGGATTCTGACGAGAATCCTGACGGGATTCTGCCGAAAATCCTGAAGGGATTCTGACGAGAATCCTGAAAGTATTCTGCCGAGAATCCTGAAAGTTTTCTGC
Source organism: Armigeres subalbatus (assembly GCF_024139115.2). Taxonomy (NCBI): domain Eukaryota; kingdom Metazoa; phylum Arthropoda; class Insecta; order Diptera; family Culicidae; genus Armigeres; species Armigeres subalbatus. The sequence goes on along the minus strand of NC_085139.1, from coordinate 101,126,709 downwards.
GAAGAATCCTGAAAGTATTCTGCAATCCCGTCAGGATTTTCGGAAGAATCCTGACGGATTCAACCGAGAATCCTGACAGGATTCTGCCGAGTATTCTGACGGGATTCTGCCGAGAATCCTGACGGGATTCTGCCGAGAATCCTGAAGGAATTCTGCCAAGAATCTTGACGGGATTCTGACGTGAATCCTAAAGGGATTCTTACGAGAATTTTGAAGGGATTCTGACGAAAATCCTGACGGGATTCTGACGGGAATCCTGAAGGGATTCTGACGAGAATCCTGAAGGGACTTTGACGAGAATCCTGAAGGGATTTTGACGAGAATCCTGAAGGGATTCTGACGAGAATCCTGAAGGGATGCTGACGAGAATTCTTATGGGATTCTGACGAGAATCCTGATGGAATTCTGAAAAGAATCGTGAAGGGATTCTGACGAGAATCCTGAGGGGATTCTGACGAGAATCCTGAAGGGATTCTGACTAGAATCCTGAAGGGATTCTGACTAGAATCCTGAAGGGATTCTGACGAGAATCCTGAAGGGATTCTGACGAAAATCCTGAAGGGATTCTGACGAGAATCCTGACGGAATTCTGACGAGAATCCCTAAGAATTTCTGATGATAATCCGGAAAGGATTCTGTTGAAAATCCTGAAGGGACTCTAACATGAATTCTGACGAGATTCTGACGAAAATCATGTCGGGATTCTGACGCGAAAACTATCGGAATTCTGACGAGAATCCTGACGGGATTCTGGCGATAATACTGACGGGATTCTGTCACGAATCCTGACGAGATTCTGATGAGAATCCTGACGGGATTCTGATGAGAATCCTGGCGGGATCCTGATGAAAATTATGGCGGGATTCTGATAAGAATTCTGCTGGGATTCTGATGAGAATCCTGGCAAAGTTTTTTTTAGAATTTTTTTGAAGCTCCGATGAGACTCCTGGCGGGAGAAAGATTCGAATCCGTAAAAGGATTTTACCCGATATTCAAAATAATTCCTTCCAAAGAATTCTAAAACGTTCTTCTGATAATTTCGAAAGAATTCTGGCAAGAACTGCTTTTTGATGAGAATTGAGAAACTTGTGTAAAAATTATGAAGAATTTTGCTAATCTCATCGTATCGAAATCCGGGCATTGTAATTTAGTAAATCCTGATATATTTTGTGTCAAATATCTGACGTACTTTGTATGAAAATCCTGAAATTATTTGTCAACATCCTAAAACAGATTCTGAAAAAATCTTGTAAATATGTACTCTGAGGACGTCATACTAAATGCAGAAAGAACTTTATATCGTACACCTGAAAAATTCACATTCTAATTGTGAATAGGAAAAATAATAAGAAATTAGATGGTTACACAACCCTTAAGGGACTTCGGGCTGAAATTCTGAAGCACCTCGTACCGGAATCCTGGAAAGATTTGATGCAGATCCCTATATTTTCCCAAATGATTCTTGATTTTATACCGCCGATGTTGCAAAGGGAAGTGTGAAACTTTTGTTAGCAATAGCTTCAATGTGTGCGAGAAAAAAGTTATTATGTTATGTTGCTTTATGGTTTGGCAAGTGCACCCCTCTTATCGATTGATAAAGGTTTTTTCTAACTTTTTAAATGTAAAAATGTGAGATGACCGCAGAAAGTATCTTTTGCTTGAGGTAGAAATAATATGTTCAATAAAACCTTTTGACCAATAAAGGCAACACAAACCTGTCAAACCCAACAATCAGTCTATTATCGATGTTTTATTTTTTACTGCGAACAATGGTATGAAAAACAAAATTCCTGAATTCAAGCTATCGCGGTTGATAAAGAGGAAACTTTGGTCCACTTCGAACATACAAAGCGGCGGTAGTCAACTCGAAAACTTTATTTCTTCGGGGACCATGCAACACGAAATACCCATCGACTGTTTGTTCGAATGCCGAATAACTTTTCCCCGCTATTATTGTTGCTCGCTGTTCTACCGCTTTAGTTACTTTACTTCGGGACGAACGAGCATAAGCAGCAGCAGCAGCAGTAGCAACTGCACTTCACCTAGTGCTAGTAGAATCAATCAGGAGGAACGTATGGGAGGTGATGCGGTGAAAGTGGAGTTACGACACTCGTGGGAAAAAACCTGGAATAGATTTGCATTTACCTCAATTTATCGATGGTGGTAAATTCACCTGGCTTTTGAAATTGGCGCTCGTTAAATTCAATGTTACTTACACCGAAAATTTTTCAATTATTGTTTGTATTTTGAATTGTGGTTTGGTTTTTCTATTGATATTTTTTTCGTTAACCAAACAAAATGTTTTAATTAACTTTAAACGTGTTTTTCGTAACAATGCTTTGAAAACTAGCCTTGGAAACCAAATAAACTAACATCGGTTATATCATTTGGAATAACTTACTATCATTTATAACATTTTTCTGCTCCTTACTTGTGCACTTGTGTTATTTTTAATATACTCAATCGATACGCAGAACAAACTTCCGTGCAGATTCACCAAGCTAGTTGCCGAATCGTAACTCATCATTCATCGACCAAATCTTCCGTCTCTGAGGAAAACAGAAATTTATGCACTTCTTCTCGGTTCGAAAACGAGAAGTTAGTTGTTTCGTCTGCATATGCACCACACCACCACGGCCGATACGTCGTCGTTAAAACCACTGGAAAAGTTATCCTTCTTCCTATCCGACTGCTGGCTGGAATCGATACGGCGGGTGCTCTCTCCCAATATATCCGTCCGCGTCCGTAATGTGTCCGATGGGATGAATTTCATCCCGCTGAATGTGCTGTTTTCCAACAACCGATGCAAAAAAAAGTAAGCTTACCGCTAAATGGAGAAATGCTTGATACTAAACGAAAAACAGAGTGCCCCGAACGGTGGGTGAGCCCCCCAGTCAGTAGTGGGGAGCGTAAAATTATTGATTCTGATGAAAACTTTGGCGCGGCAGTCAGTGTGGTGAATCGATTTAACGTACAAAGCTGGGACTGGATCAAAGGCCCATCATGGTTATTCGGTACCGGCGCGCTGAAGGCAATGTGGAGGCTTATCCTGGACAGTTATTTTTTATTTTCTTTTACTCTATCCCCATGGTTGGGGAAATAAGTTTTACCGATTTATTCGAGCATACTGGGATAATATGGGATTTTACATGCATCCTTCTTCGTACGAAATTCCCTGTTCGACGCGTGATTCGATGGGATTTGTATGTTTGTGTTGTTTTATGGTGAGGATCCAAGGCTTCTGTGGGTAAATTTGAAACTTCACCATTATTGATGATTGAAAATTACAGCAAAAAGTTGATTCTTCCTAACAAAACATGTACAAATTATTTCGGATTTTCTGACGGAATCCTTTTGGAATTCTAGACCGAATCCTGTAGTTATTTCGGACCGAATTCTTTCAGGGTTTTGGACAGAATCCTGTCAGAATTCCAAACAACCAAGATTAGGAAAAAAGACCCTTTTGTCCTGTTGATATTTCACATAAAATCCTGTTGGGACTCCGAACAGAATCCTGTCGGTATGCCAAACAGAATCCTTCCGAGATTTCGAACAGAATTCTGTCGGGATTCCAAACAAAATCCTGTAGAGATTCCGAGTAGAATACTTTCATGATTCCGAACTAGATTCTATCGGGATTCCAAACAGAATCCTTTAGGGATTCCAAACAGAATACTTTCGGGATTCCAAATAGAATTCAGTCGGGATTCTGAACATAATGCTTTCGGGATTCCGAACAGAATCCTGCGGAAATCCTGTCGGCATTCCGAACAGAATCCTGCCGGGATTCCGAACAGAATCCTGTCGGGATTCCGAACAGAATCCTGTCGGGATTCCGAACAGAATCCTGTCGGGATTCCGAACAGAATCCTGTCGGGATTCCGAACAGAATCCTGTCGGGATTCCGAACAGAATCCTGTCGGGATTCCGAACAGAATCCTGTCGGGATTCCGAACAGAATCCTGTCGGGATTCCGAACAGAATCCTGTCGGGATTCCGAACAGAATCCTGTCGGGATTCCGAACAGAATCCTGTCGGGATTCCGAACAGAATCCTGTCGGGATTCCGAACAGAATCCTGTCGGGATTCCGAACAGAATCCTGTCGGGATACCGAACAGAATCCTGTCGGGATTCCGAACAGAATCCTGTCGGATTCCGAACAGAATCCTGTCGGATTCCGAACAGAATCCTTTCGGGATTCCTAACAGAATCCTGTCATTATTCCGAACAGAATCCTGTGGAATTCCGAACATAATCCTGTCGGATTCCGAACATAATCATGTCAGATTCCGAACAGAATCTTGTCGGATTCCAAACAGAATCCAGTCGGGATTCCGAGCAGAATCCTGTCGTATTCCGAACAGAATCCTGTCGGGATTCTGGACAGAATCCTGTCGGGATTCCGAACAGATTTCTGTCGGGATTCCGAACAGAATCCTGTAGGATTCCGAACAGAATCCTGTCGGGATTCCGAACAGAATCCTGTCAGGATTCCGAACAGAATCCTGTCAGGATTCCGAACAGAATCATGTTGGGATTCCAGACAGAATCCTGTCGGGATTACGAACAGAATCCTGTCGGGATTCCGAACAGAATCCTGTCGGGATTCCGAACATAATCCTGTCGATGTTCCGAACAGTATTCTGTCGATGTTCCGTACAGAATCCTTTCGGGATTCCTAACAGAATCCTGTCGGGATTCCTAACAGAATCCAGTCGGGATTCCTAACAGAATCCTGTCGGGATTCCGAACAGAATCCTGTCGGGATTTCGAACAGAATCCTGTCGGGATTCCAAACATAATCCTGTCGGGATTCCGAACACAATCCTGTCGGAATTCAGACAGAATCCTGTCGGATTTCCGACAGAATGCTATCGGATTTCAGACAGAATCCTGTCCTGTTGGGATTCCGAACAGAATCCTATCGGGATTCCGAACAGAATCCTGTCGGGATTCCGAACAGAATCCTGTCGGATTCCAAAAAGAATTCTGTCGGATTCCGAACAGAATCCAGTCGGGATTCCGAGCAGAATCCTGTCGGGATTCCCAACAGAATCCTGTCGGGATTCCGAACAGAATCCTGTCGGGATTCCGAACAGAATCCTGTCGGGATTCTGAACAGAATTCTGTCGGGATTCCGAACAGAATCCTGTCGGGATTCTGAACAGAATCCTGTCGGGATTCCGAACAGAATCCAGTCGGGATTCCGAACAGAATCCTGTCGGGATTCCGAACAGAATCCTGTCGGGATTCCGAACAGAATCCTGTCGGGATTCCGAACAGAATCCTGTCGGGATTCCGAACAGAATCCTGTCGGGATTCCCAACAGAATTCTGAGGGGATTCCCAACTGAATTGTTTGGGGATTCCCAACAGAATCCTTTGGGGATTCCCAACAGAATCCTTTGGGGATTCCCAACAGAACCCTATGGGGATTCTCAACAGAATCCTGTCAGAACTCCGAACAGAATCCTGTCGGGATTCTGAACAGAATCCTGTCGGGATTCTGAACAGAATCCTGTCGGGATTCTGAACAGAATCCTGTCGGTATTCCGAACGGAATCCTGTCGGGATTCCGAACAGAATCCTGTCGGGATTCCGAACAGAATCCTGTCGGGATTCCGAACAGAATCCTGTCGGGATTCCGAACAGAATCCTGTCGGGATTCCGGACAGAATCCTGTCGGGATTCCGAACAGAATCCTGTCGGGATTCCGAACAGAATCCTGACGAATTTCCGAACAGAATCCTGACGAAATTCCGATCAGAATCCCGACGGAGTTCCGAACTGAATCCTGACGAAGTTCCGAACTGAATCCTGACGAAGTTCCGAACAGAATCCTGATGGAATTCCGATCAGAATCCTGACGGAGTTCCGAACAGAATCCTGACAGAATCCGAACAGAATTCTTTTGGGATTCCTAACAGTCCTTTTGGGATTCTGAGCAGAATCCTGTCGGGATTCCGAACAGAACTCTGTCGGGATTTCTTTTAGAATTTTTCGGGATTCCGAACATAATTCATTCGGTATTCCGAAGTACACTCTAACTCAGTGACTAAGAAAAATTTTATTGCTTTCTCTTTTTTATCCACGAAAATTTTACCAAGCTTCCGGCAAAAGCAGGATTTCTCATTTCCGCTCTTGGCGGAAACTGAGTAAAACATCCATGAGAAGAAAGGGTCGTCTCTTTATACATTTTTACTCTGAGTAGATAAAAGTTAGCGTGTATGTAATTTTCAACTAAATTTTTATTTTTTTTATTTTCATTTTTATTTTGTAAAAATGCAACAGTCTGGACAAATAGAACCTCGTTTTAACTTTTAAAACTTCTGAATAACTTCCTCCAAATAAATTAGCCATCTCCAAACCCGAAAACTTTTCCTTTCACTTTAGGTCCCTAGAAACAATCGAACGTTGAGTGTCTCCAATGTCTAAAAAACCTCGTCCAGACAGGGGCCCCTCTCTATACACAGCACTATGAACGATGGGTGCAAACTGTGAACTTGGGGTAGTGCACAAGGTGCGCTTCCTCTGTGCTAATGGATATTATGAAGATAACCGAACCCGATCCAAAACTATTGCTATTACTGTTACCGGCACAGCACACAGTTTGAGGTTATGTCCCGGCATGGTTGTTGTAGTGTATCGGTTTTTGCGGCTTCTTCCCGGGCTCTGTCGAAAACAAAACACCCTTGCAGGGTCCAGGGCGCCTCGCGATGCATCGAGCAAACCGACCGGTGTGATGCTGATGGAACCGACCGATTTACCCAAAATTTCGAATTTGTGCTGCCATCTGTTGAGTCAGCCCGGAGTGTATGCAACCCGGAGAGCAGCGTCGGTCGTTGTTCGCACGCCCGTTCGCTTTCCGGTTCGGGTGTAATGTATATTGAAATTAAAGTAAAATCCATTAACAGATTAGCATAGAATGTAAATGTGACGGGAATGGAGGGACCGGTGGTGGTCCGAGGGTCAGAGGGGTTACGATGGACCATCAGACTGGTGGTTGGTGGTTTTGTGCAAGTGAGATCAGAAAGCACCCTCCGGCACGTAGATTAACTGACAAGCGCACGGAACAACGATGTCGTCGTCCGTATCGCACCGAAACAAGACCCAACCGAATCGGATAGAGTCGAGGTGGAGAGAAAATAGACAAAGGTAACCATTGTGGCGTTTGCAAGTGACAATAGCGTTCCGATTGGACGATCAACCCACAAACATATAGGTGCAGTGCAGCCCTCGGGACACTCCGGTGAATTCCTCCAACATGTGCACTACAGAAACAGAGTCAGAGATTAGGCCGATGACACTAATTAGATCGAAACCTCTGCTGACGACTGGCTGCCTATCCACAGGCGCTGCAGCTGACAATCCGAAGCCGATAATCTCTATCTGTCTGTCGTGGGATATGTCGGTCAAAATCAAACACTTCTGCCACTCAGATTGTGTTCATGTTTCGATTGGGGCTGCTGCTGCTGCTGTTCATGTAATTGATTTAGCCGAGATGGCCAAGGTGAGAAACGTTGACTTTGGAGTTTGGCGTAAACGTCTGCTGCCGTAATCGTCATCGTGACGTCGTCGTCGTCGCCGCCATCAACCACCCGAGATGGCTTAGGCGTAGTGTCCCCTCTGAACAAACAAAACCACAAAATGTGTCCACAAAATGCTTTTCGGTTTGGTCAACGGTTACTGTGCGATTCGGATTTCGCACCGGTCGGGTAGGGGTGTTCATTTTATTTTCAATATTGATTAGTTAATTGAGTAAGATTACGGGTCTGATAATTTGGCAACACTGTGAATGTGTCAGTTAACCACAAATCATAGATTTGGCAGCACTTTTCGATATTAAATGTGGTTGAATAATGATTTGTCGCACCTGTCATAAGGCGAGCTTAGTACTATTACATTTAATTCCACCACGTTGCGATTTGATTTTTGTTAAATTTCCAAAAATAGCAACACTTTGTTTCGAAATGCTTGAACTTTGCAAATTGAGCATCCCCAGAGCGGGGGCACTTCGGTGCGTCCATCGAACGGACATTGTTGACAGATGTAAATGTTTGGCCGACGCGGTTGGGTGTCCCGCTGTTTCCTCAATCTGCATCAACACATTGCTGTCGCCGGGTGCGGATCTTTGTTTTGGGCGTACGTGGATGGATGAGTGAAGTGAATTCTGGAATGCTGCAAGCTCAGACAAAGCTCTTCGGAAGAGAATGACATTAGCTGTAGCACCGTTGGAGGTGTGAAACGTTTTTTTTGGTTTTACTTCAGGATACACTTCTAGAAAATGTTTGTATTGTGCTGGAGGTTATATTTGTGGTAGGAACCAGACATGAGGCGAGCTAAATCGATTTCAGAGACTGGACAGATGATTCGTTTGAATTCTTCTTTCAATGAGTTCCCAGACCACGAGATGCTGTCACAACAGCGTATATGTTTTTGAATGGATTTGTTTTACTATTCTGCTGTAATAAATCCTTGAGGAATTTTCTGGGTACTGCAAAATTTTCGAATCGAATTCCTTCAAAATCATTCCAAGAACTGTTTATGAATTTGACAGAAATTGTGATCAGATTCTGTCAGAAATCTATAGATTCTGTTCGAATCATGAAGGATTCTAAAAAACCTTTAGCGGAACAGTTTGTCGATTGACTTTACGACTTCGTCAGTTTTAATTCCTTGAATTATTGCAATCGTTTCCACTAAACCTGAAGCTAACTCTTGTTAACTTTAACATCCATTTCGAAACTTTATCGAAATTCAGATCTTCGTTAATCCCATCCCTTCACACTGCAATCCCCCTTACCCGCTGAACCCTACCTCGAGCGCATCAATTTTAACGACAATTTGAACGGCTTCTACTTCGCAAATTGAGCACTCTTTTGCGCTACTCTACGAGGGCACCGCCGCCCGTACATACTACCCCGTTAATACTTTCCTTCCAACGTTCTTCCGGCGCAATGGGGAAGTAATTGCATCCACTCCAACACGACCGTTAGCAACGCGTGACTACCATCATAATCACCATCATCATCATGGTTGTCGTCTTCGTCTTCGCTCGTTGTTGGGAATCACCACCACGAGCAGCAGCAGCAGCAGCACCATCAGTAGCCTAGTTTTTAAAAGCATCTTCGCGCTTAACAATGTCAAACCAGGAAGCAGATGAGCAAAGTCGCGTTGGCATGTATCATCCCCACACGGACGGCTCCTTGGAGTATCGTGTCTTCGCGCGTTCGGGCCTCCCTCTGCTGAAGAGTCCTTTCAAATATTAACCCTAATGGGGCTTGCTTCCGAGAAACAGCAGCAGCAAAAAAACGCCTCATCTCGATTGTAAATCCTGGTTTCGTGTGTTTGGCTGCCTCTGCCTCGTCGTTGGGAGTAGATCCATTTTGCAAATTTATTAAACCCATCGTTGATGGGGTTGGCGTGGCATACTTTTCAGTAAGTGTTTCATCCGAAAAAGGATATTAAACCAATATCCGTTTGTATATGGGGGGTCGAGGTGTGCAACGGAGGGCGTACGGATAGCTCCCATGAGAGTTGTTTCGAGAACGAAAACTTACGTGTTTTCATGGTAAAGATAATAACCATATGTTTGCCCTTTGCCGAGCGAACGAGCCATCTTCGGCAGAGTATTTTCGGCTGGAACGTGAATACCACCGGACGCGCCCAAATGGGACCCGTTGGACTCTTAGGATGATAGAGGAATATCAAATCCAGTTGATTCAGCAAAGGGGGTGGCTTTCTGGGGTTGTATCACTTTTGAATGACATTTGAATAACGTTGTTGATGGATTCCGAGATTCAATAATGAGATAAGAGTCTTACTATCTAAATACTTAGTGTTTTAATTTAGATACACAAAATAGATATGATTATATTCGATTGAATGTAGATGAAATTGTCAAAACTCTAAATTTTTTCTTTTTCAAAAATGCTGATGTTGGAGAGATTTTTTATATATCGACAAAAAGCATCTTTATGGAATACTGAATGCATTTTTGAAAAATTTCAAAAGTAATTTATGATAGCGTTCTTCATAATTTACCTAAATGAGAAATATTGAAAGGATTCTGTCGAGATTCCGGACAGAATCATTTCAAGGTTTTGGACAAAATCCTGTCGGGCTTCCGGACAGAATCCTGTCGGGATTCCGGACAGAATCCTGTCGGGATTCCGGACAGAATCCTGTCGGGATTCCGGACAGAATCCTGTCGGGATTCCGGACAGAATCCTGTCGGGATTCCGGACAGAATCCTGTCGGGATTCCGGACAGAATCCTGTCGGGATTCCGGACAGAATCCTGTCGGGATTCCGGACAGAATCCTGTCGGGATTCCGGACAGAATCCTGTCGGGATTCCGGACAGAATCCTGTCGGGATTCCGGACAGAATCCTGTCGGGATTCCGGACAGAATCCTGTCGGGATTCCGGACAGAATCCTGTCGGGATTCCGGACAGAATCCTGTCGGGATTCCGGACAGAATCCTGTCGGGATTCCGGACAGAATCCTGTCAGGATTCCGGACAGAATCCTGTCGGGATTCCGGACAGAATCCTGTCGGGATTCCGAACAGAATCCTGTCGGGATTCCGGACAGAATCCTGTCGGGATTCCGGACAGAATCCTGTCGGGATTCCGGACAGAATCCTGTCGGGATTCCGGACAGAATCCTGTCGGGATTCCGGACAGAATCCTGTCGGGATTCCGGACAGAATCCTGTCGGGATTCCGTACAGAATCCTGTCGAAATTCCGTACAGAATCCTGTCGGGATTCCGAACAGAATCCTGTCGGGATTCCGGACAGAATCTTGTCGGTATGTTGCGCAGAATCCTGTCGGGATTCCGGACAGAATCCTGTTGGTATTCCGCACATCATCCTATCTGGGTTACTAATAGAATCCTGTTACGATTCCGGACAATACACCTTCGGGGTTCCAAAAAAGAGTCCTTTCGGGATTCCAGACGGTATCCTGTCGGGATTCCGGGCAGAATCCTGTCGGGATTCCGGGCAGAATCCTGTCGGGATTCCGGGCAGAATCCTGTCGGGATTCCGGGCAGAATCCTGTCGGGATTCCGGGCAGAATCCTGTCGGGATTCCGGGCAGAATCCTGTCAGGATTCCGGGCAGAATCCTGTTGGGATTCGGACAGAATCCTGTCGGGATTCCGGACAGAATCCTGTCGGGATTCCGGACAGAATCCTGTCGGGATTCCGGACAGAATCCTGTCGGGATTCCGGACAGAATCCTGTCGGGATTCCGGACAGAATCCTGTCGGGATTCCGGACAGAATTCTGTCGGGATTCCGGACAGAATTCTGTCGGATTCCGAACAGAATCCTGTCGGATTCCGAACAGAATCCTGTCGGGATTCCGGACAGAATCCTGTCGGGTTTCCGGACAGAATTCTGTTGGGATTCCGGTCAGAATTCTGTCGTGATTGCGGACAGAATCCTATTGGGAATGCGGACAGAATCCTGTCGGGATCCCGGACAGAATCCTGTCGGGATCCCGGACAGAATCCTGTCGGGATTCCGGACAGAATTCTGTCGGGATTGCGGACAGAATCCTGTCGATTCCGGACGGCATCCTGTCGGGATCCCGGACAGAATCATGTCGGGATTATGAACAGAATCCTGTCGTGATCCCAGATAGAATCCTGTCGGGATTCCGGGCAGAATCCTGTCGGGATTCCGGGCAGAATCCTGTCGGGATTCCGGACAGAATCCTGACGTGATTCCGGACACAATCCTGTCGGGATTCCAGACAGAATCTTGTCGGGATTCCCGACAGAATCCTTTCGGGATTCTGAACAGAATCCTGTCGAAATTCCGTACAGAATCCTGTCGAAATTCCGTACAGAATCCTGTCGGGATTCCGGACAGAATCTTGTCGGGATTCCGGAGAGAATCCTGTCGGGATTCCGGAGAGAATCCTGTCGGGATTCCGGAGAGAATCCTGTCGGGATTCCGGAGAGAATCCTGTCGGGATTCCGGAGAGAATCCTGTCGGGATTCCGGAGAGAATCCTGTCGGGATTCCGGGCAGAATCCTGTTGGGATTCGGACAGAATCCTGTCGGGATTCCGGACAGAATCCTGTCGGGATTCCGGACAGAATCCTGTCGGGATTCCGGACAGAATCCTGTCGGGATTCCGGACAGAATCCTGTCGGGATTCCGGACAGAATCCTGTCGGGATTCCGGACAGAATCCTGTCGGGATTCCGGACAGAATCCTGTCGGGATTCCGGACAGAATCCTGTCAAAATTCCGGACAGAATCCTGTCGGGATTCCGGACAGAATCCTGTCGGGATTCCGGACAGAATCCTGTCGGGATTCCGGACAGAATCCTGTCGGGATTCCGGACAGAATCCTGTCGGGATTCCGGGCAGAATCCTGTCGGGATTCCGGACAGAATCCTGTCGGGATTCCGGACAGAATCCTGTCGGGATTCCGGACAGAATCCTTCCGGGCAGAATCCTGTTGGGATTCGGACAGAATCCTGTCGGGATTCCGGACAGAATCCTGTCGGGATTCCGGACAGAATCCTGTCGGGATTCCGGACAGAATCCTGTCGGGATTCCGGACAGAATCCTGTCGGGATTCCGGACAGAATCCTGTCGGGATTCCGGACAGAATCCTGTCGGGATTCCGGACAGAATCCTGTCGGGATTCCGGACAGAATCCTGTCGGGATTCCGGACAGAATCCTGTCGGGATTCCGGACAGAATCCTGTCGGATTCCGAACAGAATCCTGTCGGATTCCGGACAGAATCCTGTCGGGATTCGGACAGAATCCTGTCGGGACTCTGGACAGAATCCTGTCGGGACTCCGGACAGAATCCTGTCGGGATTCCGGACAGAATCTTGTCGCGATTCCGGACAGAATCCTGTCGGGATTCCGGACAGAATACTGTCGGGATTCCGGACAGAATCCTGTCGGGACTCCGGGCCGAATCCTGTCGGGATTCCGGACAGAATCTTGTTGCGATTCCGGACAGAATCCTGTCGGGATTCCGGACAGAATCCTGTCGGGATTCCGGACAGAATCCTGTCGGGATTCCGGACAGAATCCTGTCGGGATTCCGGACAGAATCCTGTCGGGATTCCGGACAGAATCCTGTCGAGATTCCGGACAGAATCCTGTCGGGATTCCGGACAGAATCCTGTCGGGATTCCGGACAGAATCCTGTCGGGATTCCGGACAGAATCCTGTCGGGACTCCGGACAGAATCCTGTCGGGATTCCGGACAGAATCCTGTCGGGACTCCGGACAGAATCCTGTCGGGATTCCGGACAGAATCCTTTTGGGATTCCGGACAGAATCCTTTTGGGATTTCGGACAGAATCCTGTCGGGATTCCGGACAGAATCCTGTCGGGATTCCGGACAGAATCCTGTCGGGATTCCGGACAGAATCCTGTCGGGATTCCGGACAGAATCCTGTCGGGATTCCGGACAGAATCCTGTCGCGATTCCGGACAGAATCCTGTCGCGATTCCAGACAGAATCCTATCACGATTCCGGACAGAATGCTGTCGCGATTCCGGACAGAAGCCTGTCGTGATTCCGGACAGAATCCTGTCGCGATTCCAGACAGAATCCTGTCGCGATTCCGGACAGAATCCTGTCGCGATTCCGGACAGAATCCTGTCGCGATTCCGGACAGAATCCTGTCGCGATTCCGGACAGAATCCTGTCGTGAACCCGGACAGAATCCTGTCGCGGTTCCAGATTCCGGACAGAATACTGTCGGGATTCCGGACAGAATCCTGTCGGGATTCCGGACAGAATCCTGTCGGGATTCCGGACAGAATCCTGTCGGGATTCCGGACAGAATCCTGTCGGGATTCCGGACAGAATCCTGTCGGGATTCCGGACAGAATCCTGTCGGGATTCCGGACAGAATCCTGTCGGGATTCCGGACAGAATCCTGTCAGGATTCCGGACAGAATCCTGTCGGGATTCCGGACAGAATCCTGTTGGGATTCGGACAGAATCCTGTCGGGATTCCGGACAGAATCCTGTCGATTCCGGACAGAATCCTGTCGGGATTCCGGACAGAATTTTGTCGGATTCCGGACAGAATCCAGTCGGGATTCCGAACAGAATCCTGTCGGGATTCCGAACAGAATCCTGTCGGATTCCAAACAGAATCCTGTCGGGATTCCGGACAGAATCCTGTCGGGATTCCGGACAGAATCCTGTCGGGATTCCGGACAGAATCCTGTCGGGATTCCGGACAGAATCCTGTCGGGATTCCGGACAGAATCCTGTCGGATTCCGAACAGAATTCTGTCGGATTTCGAACACAATCCTGTCGGGATTCCGGTCAGAATCCAGTCGGGATTCCGGACAGGATCCTGTCGGGATTCCGGACAGAATCCTGTGAGGATTTTGGACAGAATCCTGTCGGGATTTTGGACAGAATCCGGCCGGGATTCCGGACAGAATCCTGTCGGGATTCCGAATAGAAAACAGATTTGTTATAAAAAATTGGAGAGATTCCATTATGAATCCTGAGAAGTTTTCAATCGAATCCTGAAGGGATTTCGAACAGAGTTCTGAAAGGATTTCGAGCTTATACTCATGTAAAATATTCTAAAAGGATTTAAACAGAATCCTCTTTGAATAAACACTTTATCTTCAATTCTTCAAACACGTTTTATATTCCATATCCACTACTTCACACTCCAATTGTAAAAACATGTTTAGGACCGAATGTAACGACGCCTCAGTTCGATTCTTCTACCTTTTTATTCCTTCCTATTCGCTTCATTAGACAGAGCGCAGCCCTTTTCAGTTCTCCTGGTACCAATTTTCCGGGCCCCCAATCACACTGGCTCGCCCGCCCAACCGTGATCTATTTCGGTCGAAAAATCTAGCTCTGTTCTGTTTCTGGTTGCCTGATTGTGCCCTGGTTGTCCTTGCCAGCCGAACCGGAAATATGCTGAGAATCGTTTCCTTCCGGTCATCGACAGACAGCAGCGCTTCGAACAGAACAGAAAATGCGGCCGGCGATGATGATTCGACAGAAAAACGGACATCGTTCCACTTTCGGTGACGGGGTTTCTCCGGCGGGGTCGCCAACCGGTTGGTTGGTTGGAGGCCGGCCAGTCAGTCAGTGGTGTGAAAAAGGATGTTTTTCATCCCGGGAGTTGTAACATTTGAATAAACAAATAGCACTGCTGGGAGAGGGTGCAGACGACGACGGTGGCGATGGTCGTCGCGATGGAAAAGAGTTTTCGGAATGGACGGATTATACTTAGCCCTTCGATGTCCCTTCAGGTTTTTTTCCCTGTGCCATTCTGTGGAGGGAACAGAGCTGGTACCGGACCATATTGTAAGAATTAGGTCACTTTTGTGATAATTCTACGAGTGCAGTGATGTGCAACTAGTCCAATACTTTCGAACATTTAAAGTGTTTTAAAGTGCTTCAAATGAGATCACAACCTGTTGACGACCTTAATTTTTCGAATCCCACAAACCCGATAACAGCCCTGATCGGAGCTCCACCACGTGGCCCAGCAGCAGGGAGGTCGGTCCTATGCAAACACAAACACGCACCGCTCGGAATGGGGGACAACAGCCGCGTCGAGAAGTGAACGACTCCGTGAGGGTTCTTCTGGGTGTCGTTCTACATAGACTGGGACGGACGACAACTGAAACTGTGGCTCTTCATTTTCCGCAATGACACTGCACGAAAAAGCACTGTGTGGTCCCTTTTTCTCCGGCGCTAGGATGGATGAATGGATGGTTTATTCAAATTATCTGCCTCGGTTTGTGACGCCGGGCTGCTGTTTGTTACCTGGTGTGTGACAAAACGGGGATGGCGATCTCGGCGACGATGAGGACAATGTAGATGAACTCGACCAGAATGGGTACTTTGCTGAGGAGAAGAGGATTCGTGGAGAAAAGTGGGCAACTGAGTTGGAATTTTTCCTCTGGGGCAAGGACAGTTGTGAGAGAATTTAACCTTTTTAAGGAAAAAAGGAATCCGGTTTTAAGAAGGAAAAAAATCGTTGTTTTTGTTCCTCGTTCCTTGCAGATTGATTGAGTTGAGTTCAAATGTTCAAAAGTTACCACCATTCTAAATGTTATTTTTTCTCTTTTTTTGCAGGTAAGACGCCCAACTATTTTGGATATTTGTGACGACGAATTCGATTGGCAGTGTTTTTTATTGAACTAATGCGGTAATTGTTCATAATTATAGTAGAGTAGTAAAAAAGTTCCTCAGACCATGCTGACGGTGGCTGGGTTCGACGTCCGGTTCGGTCTACGACATATTTTGAAAAAAATTTCTATCTCCTAGCACAGTGTGGTGAATTGATTCGAAAAACTTGCTGATATAATAATGGCAGTCCTTTATAAACATTAAACTGCAATATCCCTGCGGGTGATATAATAAAACTGTGTCACTATTTGGTAAATATTTTCATCGGTATTTCAGTAATAATTTATCACTATCTATCAGCCCTGGGGATTCATAGCAGCACTGCGATTAAACTTTGATATAATCCGAACAATTTCTAGAATTATGTTTGCACATTTTTTCCTATTCCCTAAAGGTACGGCTGCAATGCCTTTGAATCCCTTTTGATGTAGTTATCATTAAATACGGAAAGGCTTAACGGTCAGCTTAACGATTTCAAAGAGCTTCCACAATTTACCCGCAACTCGTCCTCAAAATTAAAACACTAATCCTCGCAAATCCCCCACCGAATGGTGCCCTAATGCATATTAAATGCATTCATCGTCACCATCATTAACTAAACACCGACAACATCAATCGCTCAATGGGAAAGACCAAGTCAAAAGTTCCCACAGCTCATTCGAAATCCTAAATGAAATCCAACGTCTCCACCCGGCATCCGGGACCGTGGCGAAAGCTGTGGAGGATGGGGGGGGGGCCTGCTAACGATAATGCTAATTAGTTTCGCATTGAAATACAACACGCCGAAAAGTTGTTCACAGTCGACGGATTCAGATTTCGACTGAATTGACGTTCCAGTGTAGTACCAACCGTGCATGCCGGTTTGTCGTTTACAACTGCGACTACGGAATGAGTGTTGCGCCCCGCATCCGCCCCACTCGGTTTATATTCATCGCACAAGCATAAATCAGAATTCATAATACCAAAAAGTTTTACATATATTTAAAGTCAGCTTTGCTGCGCTCTGCAACCGGGAAATCTGGTTCAAATCGGGCCCCATTCCGGGTTAACACATCCATTGGGCAGGCAACCGGAAATGGATGTGACGTTGCGCGCGCCCGGTTATGGGGCCTTGTTTTAGCGAGCACATATGGGTCTTCGCATGGCGCAAAAGGAGGAACCGGGCAAGTTTTCCACTCCCGTGGAAATTATGCAAAAATAGGGAGAGGGTAGTCGCACATTCGAGTCCCGGGCCAGGACGGTTGGCTGAGTGGGACTTTTCCGTTTGATCCGAGCGTTTGGGCGTTCGGCAGAACTGGCCGGCGATGTAAAATTGCCTACGAGAGGTTCAACTGGGGGGAAGCGCTGCATGATAAACATCAGTTTCACCACAAATAAATATTACTGGATAGGACTCAACTTGCTCATAGCATTCAGAAAGATCGGATGAAAAGAGGTCGTTCTGAATTTTAATAATGCTCGCAGTAGAAGCTTTTAAAATGAATTGAGAAATTCTTTATACACAACATAATTAGCGAAAATTTCTCAATATCTCTGATTATGATCTGTTGAAAAACCAAAATGGACTCTGCTCTTAATCCCAAAAGAATTCTGCTCCATATTCCGAACAGCATCTATTCAAATACCGAACGGATCCTACTCAGAAACCCAAAAAAAAAAACTTGCAGAATACTAAACGGATTCAGTTCAGAATTCTAAACGGAATCCCAAACGAATCTTGATCAAATCTCAACGGGATTCTGTTGAAAATCCCTAACTGATTTTTTTTCAGAACCCCAAACGGATTCAGCTCAGAATCCCAAACGGATTCTGTTCAGAATTCTAAAAAAATCAGATTCTGTTCAGAATCTCACAACGATTATGTTCAGAATCCCAAACGAATTCTTTCAGAATCCCAAACAGATTCTGTTGAAAATCACAAACGGATTCTGTTCAAAATTCCAAACGGATCTTGCTCAAAATCCCAATCGAAATCTCCTCAAAATCCCAAACGAATTCTGTCTAGAATCCCACAGATTTTTTTTCAAAACGCCGAACAGATTCTGTTCAGAATCTCAAACGAAATCTTTCAGAATCTCAAGCGGATTTTGTTTATGATCACAAACGGATTCTGTTCAGAATCGCAAACGGAATCTGTTCAAAATCACAAACGGGTTCTGTTCTGAACCCCAAACAGATTCTGTTCAGAATCTCAAACGAGTTTATTCAGAATCCCAAGCGGATTTTTTCATGATCACAAAGGATTCTGTTCAGAATTCCAAACAGACTCTGTTGAAACTCATAAACGGATTCTGTTCTGAATCGCAAGCGGATTCTATCCAAAATCACGAACTGATTCTGTTCAGAATTCCAAACGAATTCTACTCAAACCCTTAAACGGATTCTGTTCTGAACCCCAAAACAGATTCTGTTCAGAATTCCAAAACAAATTATTTCAGTATCTCAAACTGATGATTTTCAGAATCCTAAAACGGATTTTGTTCAAAAACGGATTCTGCTTAGAATTCCAAAACGGATTTTGTTCAGAATTCAAACGGATTCTGTTCAGAACCTGCAAACGGATTCTGTTTAAAATCCTAAACGGATTCTGTTCAAAATCACAAACAGATTCTGTTCAGAATCCCAAACAAATTTTGTTCAGTATTTCAAACGGATTCTGTTCAGAATTCCAAACGGATTCTGCTCAAAATCCCAAACGGATTATGTTCGAATCCCAAACACATTCTGTTTAGAATACCAAATAAATTCGTTCAGAATCCCAAACGGATGTTGTTCAGAATTTCAAACTGATTCAGTTAAGATCCCCAAACGTATTAGAATCCCAAACGGATGGTATTTAGAATTCCAAACGGATTCAGCTTAGAATCCCAAACGGATAGTATTCAGAATTCCAAACGGATTCTGTTCAAAATCACAAACGGATTCTGTTCAAAATCCCCAATTGATTCTGTTTAGAACTACTAACGGATTCTGTTTTGTATCCCAAACGGATTCTGTTCTGTATCCGGAATTCTGTTGAGAATTCCAAAAGGATTCTGTACGAAATTCCAAACGTATTCTGTACAGAATTCCAAACGGATTCAGCTCAGAATCCCAAACGGATTGTATTCAGAATTCCAAACGGATTATGCTCAAAATCACAAACGGATTCTGTTCGAATTTCCAAACGGATTCTGTTCAAAATCCCAAATGGATTCTGTTTAGAACTCCTAACGGATTCTGTTCAGAATCCCAAACGGATTATGTTCAAAATCACAAACGGATTCTGTTCGATTTTCCAAACGGATTCAGCTCAGAATCGCAAACGGATTCTGTCTAGAATTCCGAAAAACAAATTCTGTTCAGAATCCCAAACGGATTCTGCTCAAAATCCCAAACGGATTCTGTTCAGAATTCCAAACGGATTCTGCTCAAAATCCCAAACGGATTCTGTTCAAAATCCCAAACGGATTCTGTTCGAATTTCCAAACGGATTCAGCTCAGAATCCCAAACGGATTGTGTTCAAAATCCCAAACGGATTCTGTTCAAAATCCCAAACGGATTCTTTTCAAAATCCCAAAAAGATTCTTTTCAGAATTCCAAACGGATTCTGCTCAAAATCCCAAAAGGATTCTGCTCAACATCACAACGGATTCTATTCAGAATTCCAATCGGATTCTGTTCAGAATCCCAAACAGATTCTGTTTAAAATTCTAACGGATTTAGTTCAGAATCCCAAACGGATTCTGCTCAAAATCCCAAACGGATTCTGTTAAGAATTCCAAACGGATTCTGCTCAAAATCCCAAACGCATTCTGTTCGAATTTCCAAACGGATTCTGCTCAAAATCCCCAATGGGTTCTGTTCAAAATCCCAAAAGGATTCTGTTCAAATTCCCAAATGGATTTAGTTTAAAATTCCTAACGGATTTAGTTCAGAATCCCGAACGGATTCTGTTCAAAATTACAAACGGATTCTGTTCGAATTTCCAAACTGATTCAGCTCAGAATCGCAAACGGATTCTGTCTAGAATTCCGAGAAACAGATTCTGTTCAGAATCCCAGACGGATTTTTTCCAGAATCGCACAAGGATTCTGTTCAGAACTAAAACGAATTCTTTCAAAATCCCGAATGGATTCTGTTCTAAATCCCAAACGGATTCTGTTCGAATTTCCAAACGGATTGCATTCAGAATCCCAAACGGATTCTGTTCAAAATCCCAAACGGATTCTGTTAAGAATCCCAAACGGATTCTGTTCAGAATTCCAAACGGATTCTGCTCAAAATCCCAAACGGATTCTGTTGAAAATCCCAATCGGATTCTGTTCGAATTTCCAAACGGATTCAGCTCAGAATCCCAAATGGATTCTATTCAGAATCCCAAACGGATTCTGTTCAAATTCTAAATGATTTTTGTTTAAAATTCCTAACGGATTTAGTTCAGAATCCCGAACGGATTCTGTTCATAATCCCAAACGGATTCTGTCTGAATTTCCAAACGGATTCAGCTCAGAATCCCAAACGGATTCTGTTCAGAATTCCGTAAAACAGATTCTGTTCTAGAATCCCAGACGGATTCTGTTTTAAATTCCAAACGGATTCTGTCTTCGAATTTCTAAACGTATTGCATTCAGAATCCCAAACGGATTCCTGTCTCAAATTCCCAAATGGATACTGTTCGAATTTCCAAATTGATTCAGCTCAGAATCGCAAACTGATTCTGTTCAGAATTCCTGAAAAACAGATTCTGTTCAGAATCCCAAACGGATTCTTTCCAGAATCGCATCGTTCCGAATCCAAAACGAATGCTTTCAAAATCCCAAACGGATTCTGCCCAAAATCCCAAACGGATTCTGTTCAGAATTCCAAACGGATTCTGCTCAAAATCCCAAACGGATTCTGTTCGAATTTCCAAACGGATTCTGTTTGAATTTCCAAACGGATTCAGCTCAGAATCCCAAACGGATAGTTTTCAGAATTCCAAACGGATTCTGTTCAAAATCACAAACGGATTCTGTTCAAATTCTCAATTAGATTTTGTTTAAAATTCTAACGGATTCAGTTCAGAATCCCAAACGGATTCTGTTCTGTATCCGAAACGGATTCTGTTCATAATCCCAAACGGATTCTGTTCGAATTTCCAAACGGATTGCATTCAGAATCCCAAACGGATTCTGTTCAAAATCACAAACGAATTTTGTTCAAATTCCCAAATGGATTCTGTTCGAATTTCCAAACTGAATCAGCTTCAGAATATCAAATGGATTCTTTTCAGAATCCCAAAAAAGATTCTGTTCAGAATCCCAGAAGGATTCTTTTCAGAATCGCACAAGGACTCTGTTTCAGAATCCAAAACGAATAATTTCAAAATCCCAAACGGATTCTGTTCTAAAATCCCAAAGGATTCTGTCTGTAATCCCAAAAGAATTCTGTTCAGAATTCTAAAAGGATTCTGCTCATAATCCCAAACGGATTCTGTTCCAAATCCCAAACGGATTTTGTTTGAATTTCCAAACGGATTCAGCTCAGAATCCCAAACGAATTGCAAACGGATTCTTGTCTCAAAATCACAAACGGATTCTGTCTTCAAATTCTCAAATTAGATTCTGCTTTAAAATTCTAACGGATTAAGTCTAGAATCCCAAACGGATTCTGTTCATAATCCCAAACGGATTCTGTTCATAATTCCAAACGGATTCTGTTCAAAATCCCAAACGGATTATATTCAGAATCCCAAACGGATTCTGTTCAAATTCACAAACGTATTTTGTCTTCAAATTCCCAAATGGATTCTGTTCGAATTTCCAAACTGATTCAGCTCAGAATCGCAAACGAGCAGATTCTGGTCTTCCAGAATTCGATAAACATATTCTGTTCAGAATCTCCAGACGGATTCTTCCAGAATCGCAATTACGGATTCTGTTCAGAATCCAAATCGAATTCTTTCAAAAATCCCAAACGGATTCTGCTCAAAATCCCAAACAGATTCTGTTCGAATTTCCAAACGGATTGTATTCAGAATCCCAAACGGATTCTGTTCAAAATCACAAACGGATTCTGTTTAGAATTCCTAACGGATTCAGTTCAGAATCCCGATCGGATTCTGTTCTGTATCCCAAAGGGATTCTGTTCAGAATCCCAAAAGAATTCTGCTCAAAATCCCAAACGGATTCTGTTCAGAGTTCCAAACAGATTCTGCTCAAAATCCCAAACGGATTCTGTTCGAATTTCCAAACGGATTCAGCTCAGAATCCCAAACGGATTGTATTCAGAATCCCAAACGGATTCTGTTCAAAACCACAAACGGATTCTGTTCAAAATCCCCAATTCAGTTCAGAATCCCGAACGGATTCTGTTCTATATCCCAATCGGATTCTGTTCGAATTTCCAAACGTAGTCAGCTTAGAATCCCAAACGGATTGTTTTCAGAATCCCCAAAGATTCTATTCAGAATCCTAAACAGATTCTGCTCAGAATCCCAAAAGGACTCTGTTCAAAATCACAAACGGATTCTGTTCAAAATTCCAATCGTTTTCAGCTTAGGATCCCAAACGGATTGTTTTTAGAATCCCAAATTCTGTTCAGATTCTCAAACAGATTCTGTTCAAAATCCTAAACGGATTCTGTTCAAAATCACAAACGGATTCAGTTCAGAATTCCAATCGGATTCTGTTCAGTATCCCAAAGGGATTCTGTTTAGAATCCCAAAAGAATTCTGCTCAAAATCCCAAACGGATTCTGTTCGAATTTCCAAACGGATTCTGTTCGAATTTCCAAACGGTTTCAGCTCAGAATCCCAAACGGATTGTATTCAGAATCCCAAACGGATTCTGTTCAAAACCACAAACGGATTCTGTTCAAAATCCCCAATTCAGTTCAGAATCCCGAACGGATTCTGTTCTATATCCCAATCGGATTCTGTTCTGTATCCCAAACGGATTCTGTTCGAATTTCCAAACGTAGTCAGCTTAGAATCCCAAACGGATTGTTTTCAGAATCCCAAACGGATTCTGTTCAAAATCACAAACGGATTTTGTTTAAATCCCCAATGGATTCTGTTTAGATTCCCAACGGATTCAGTTCAGAATCCCGAATGGATTCTGTTCTGTATCCCAAACGGATTCTGCTCAAAATCCCAAACGGATTATGTTCGAATTCCCAAACGGATTGTATTCAGAATCCCAAACGGATTGTGTTCAAAATCACAAACGGATTCTGTTTAGAATTCCTAACGGATTCAGTTCAGAATCCCGATCGGATTCTGTTCTGTATCCCAAACGGATTCTGTTCGAATTTCCAAACGGATTCTGCCAAAATCCCAAACGAATTTTGTTCGAATTTCCAAACGGATTCAGCTCAGAATCCCAAACGGATTGTATTCAGAACTCCCAAACGGACTCTGCTCCCAAAATTGGGTAAACGGATTCTGTTCAAAATCCCCAATGGATTCTGTTTAGAACTCCTAACGGATTCTGTTAAGATCCCAAACGGATTCTGTTCTGTTTTCAAACGGATTCTGCTCAAAATCCCAAACGGATTCTGTTCGAATTCAAAAGGATTCTGCTCAAAACTCAAAAGGATTTTGTTCTAAATCCCAATCGGATTCCTGTTCGAATTTCCAAACGGATTCAGCTCAGAATCAAATGGATTCTGCCTCAAAATCCCAAAAGGATTCTGTTCAAATTCCCAAATGATTTCTGTTTAAAATTCCTAACGGATTTAGTTCAGAATCCTGAACGGATTCTGTTCATAATCCTCAAACGGATTCTGGGTCTCGAATTTCCAAACTGATTCAGCTTCAGAATCCCAAACGGATTCTGTTCAGAATTCCGTAAAACAGATTCTGTTCAGAATCCCAGACGGATTCTGTTCGAATTTCTAAACGGATTCTGTTCGAAATTCCAAACGGATTGCATTCAGAATCCCAAACGGATTCTGGGTTCAAATTCCCAAATGGATTCTGTTCGAATTTCCAAATTGATTCAGCTTCAGAATCGCAAACTGATTCTGTTCAGAATTTGAAAAAACAGATTCTGGTTCAGAATCCCAAACGGATTCTTCCAGAATCGCATCGTCTGAATCCAAAACGAATGCTTTCAAAATCCGCAAATGGATTCTGTTCAAAATCTCAAACGGATTCTGTCTAGAATTCCAAAAAGGGATTCTGCTCAAAAATCCCCAAACGGGATTCTGTCTGAATTCCAAACTGAATCAGCTCAGAATATCAAAATGGATTCTTTCAGAATCCCAAAAAAAAAATTCTGTTCAGAATCCCAGACGGATTCTTTCCAGAATCGCACAAAGACTCTGTTCAGAATCCAATACGAATAATTTCAAAATCCCAAACGGATTCTGTTCAAAATCCCAAACGGATTCTGCTCAAAGTCCCAAACGGATTCTGTTAAGAATTCCAAACGGATTCTGCTAAAAATCCCAAACGGATTCTGTTCCAAATCCCAAACGGATTTGTTTGAATTTCCAAACGGATTTAGCTCAGAATCCTCAAAATGAATTGCAAACGGATTCTGGTTCAAAATCACAAACGGATTCCCT
This sequence comes from Armigeres subalbatus, assembly GCF_024139115.2. Taxonomy (NCBI): domain Eukaryota; kingdom Metazoa; phylum Arthropoda; class Insecta; order Diptera; family Culicidae; genus Armigeres; species Armigeres subalbatus. The sequence goes on along the minus strand of NC_085139.1, from coordinate 101,102,012 downwards.
GTTCAAATTCTCAATTAGATTCTGTTTAAAATTCCTAACGGATTTCAAGTTCAGAATCCCAAACGGATTCTGTTCATAATCCCAAAACGGATTCTGTCTGAATTTCCAAATCGGATTGCATTCAGAATCCCAAACGGATTCTGTTCAAAATCACAAACGAATTTTGTTCAAATTCCCAAATGGATTCTGTCTGAATTTCCAAACTGATTCAGCTCAGAATCGCAAACGGATTCTGTTCAGAATTTGATAAATATATTCTGTTCAGAATCCCAGACGGATTCTTCCAGAATCGCACAAGGATTCTGTTCAGAATCCTTAAAATCGATTTTTCAAAATCCCAAACGGATTCTTTGTTCTTAATCCCAAAAGCATCTCTGTCTGAATTTCCAAACGGATTGCATTAAGAATCCCAAACGGATTCTGTTCTAAAATCACAAACGGATTCTGTTTAGAATTCCTAACGGATTCAGTTCAGAATCCCGATCGGATTCTGTTCTGTATCCCAAACGGATTCTGGGTTCAGAATCCCAAAAGGAATTCTTGCCTCATAATCCCAAACGGATTCTGTTCAGAATTCCAAACAGATTCTGCTCAAAATTCCCAAACGGATTCTGTTCGAATTTCCAAACGGATTCAGCTCAGAATCCCAAACGGATTGTATTCAGAATCCCAAACGGATTCTGTTCAAAACCACAAACGGATTCTGTCTCCAAAATCCTCAATTCAGTTCAGAATCCCGAACGGATTCTGGTTCTATATCCCAATCGGACCCTGCTTGAATTTCCAAACGTAGTCAGCTTTAGAATCCCAAACGGATTGTTTTCAGAACTCCTAAAGATTCTTATTCAGAATCTTAAACAGATTCTGCCTCAGAATCCCAAAAAGGACTCTGTTAAAAATCTCAAACGGATTCTGTTCTAAAATTCAATCAATATTTTCAGCTTAGGATCCCAAACGATTGTTTTTAGAATCTCAAATTTCAATTCAGATTCTCAAACAGATTATGTCTGTCAAAATCCTGACCAACTTGCCTGTTCATTCCATCACCAAACGGATTCAGTTCAGAATTCCACCGGAGTATCCCAAAGGGATTGTGCAATTGCCGAACTCAAAAGAATTCCTGCTCAAAATCCCAAACGGATTCTGTTCCAAATTTCCAAACAGATTCTGTTCTGAATTTTCCAAACGGTTTGAAACAGAATCTCAAACGGATTCTGTTCAAAATCACAAACGGATTTTTGTTTAAATCTCGCAATGGATTCTGTTTAGATTCCCTAACGATTTCAGTTCGTGAATCCTGAATGGATTCTGTCTTCTGGTATCCCAAACCATTCCTGTCTATAATCCCAAACGGATTCTGGCCTCAAAATCCCAAACGGATTATGTCTGAATTTTCCAAAATTGGATTGTATTCAGAATCCTAAACGGATTGGTGTTCAAAATCACAAACGGATTCTATTTAGAATTCTTAACGGATTCAGTTCAGAACTCTATCGGATTCTGTTCTGTATCCCAAACGGATTTTGTTCGAATTTCCAAACGGATTCTGCTGAAAATCCCAAACGGATTTTGTTCGAATTTCCAAACGGATTCAGCTCAGAATCCCAAACGGATTGTATTCAGAATCCCAAACGGATTCTGTTCAAAATTGTAAACGGATTCTGTTCAAAATCCCAATGGATTCTGTTTAGAATTCCAAACGGATTCTGCTCAAAATCCCAAACGGATTCTGTTCGAATTTCCAAATGGATTCTGCTCAAAATCCCAAACGGATTCTGTTCGAATTTCCAAACGGATTCTGCTCAAAATCCCAAACGGATTCTGTTCGAATTTCCAAACGGATTCTGCTCAAAATCCCAAACGGATTCTGTTCGAATTTCCAAACGGATTCTGCTCAAAATCCCAAACGGATTCTGTTCGAATTTCCAAACGGATTCTGCTCAAAATCCCAAACGGATTCTGTTCGAATTTCCAAACGGATTCAGCTCAGAATCCCAAACGGGATTGTATTCAGAATGCCAAACGGATTCTGCTCAAAATCCCAAACGGATTCTGTCTGCTGAATTTCCAAACGGATTCAGCCTCAGAATTTCCGCCATTCAGAATCCCAAACATATTCTGTTCGTAATCCTAAACGGATTCTGTTCAAAATAACAAACGGATTCTGTTCAGTACTCCAAACGGATTCTGCTCAGAATCTCGTACAGATTTATTTCAGAATCTTAAACAGTTTCTGTTCAGAATCCCATATGAATTTTTTTTCGGAATCCCAAACTGATTCTGTTTATAGTCCCAAACGGATTTTGCTCAGATTCTTAACTGATTCAGCTCAAAATGCTAAAAGGATTCTTCTCAGAATCATGAATGGATTCTGCTCAGTATCTCGATATAATTCTGCTCAAAATTTCAAGCGGATTCTGATCAGTATCTCTAATCAAATTTTTTCAGGACCTCGTATGTATTCTGCACAGAATTTCGAATGAATTCTACTCAGATTCCCAAACGGACTGTGCGCTTATATTCCGAACGGGTTTTGCTCAGAATCCCGTACGGATTTTGCACAGAATTTCGATCGGATTCTGCTTAGAATCCTGAACTGATTTTTCCCAATCTGAACGGTTTCTGAGGTAATTGGTTCAAGCTACTGAGCAGATTCCGTTCGGGATTTTCGGAATTCTGAGCAAATTCTATTTGTAAATTTGCACAGAATCTGGTAGGGACTCAGATCAGAATCCTCCAGAGAATCTGAACAGCATCCTTTCGGATTTTGGAGCGAAATCCGTTGGGGATTCTAGGTCGAACCCTTTCGAAATTTTGAGCATTTTTTCAACTTTAGTTTAAACTTTAACTAGAGTGTTTTTTTTTTCGATATAGGAAGTTCATCAATTGGGCTTCTGAGTAGTAATCTTTCGGTATTCTGAGCGGAATTCATTCAGGGGTTTTTTTAACAAAATAATTGTAAGCTGATTCAGAATCCTTTCGGGATTATTAGCTTCATTTGTTTGCTATGCGGGGTTAGCAGAAGCCATAGACTTTCCGGAAGCAGAATCCGCTTAGTATTCCTTGCATATCTAATTCTGTTGTTTATTCTTTTTGATAATAAAATATGAGTCCAATGAGTCCTACAACACAAATTAAACTAAAATTCAACAAAAATTAACATAAAGTGATGGCTCAGGTTGAAATGGTATTTCCAATATAAACGGCACGATGATTCAAAAACACATCCGATGAAAAGGGGTTTCGCGTATGCCCTACCGCAAAGGGCCATCATCAGTCACGGTTTCAAATCCCACAAAAGCCGCAGGAGTTTACAGCGAAAGAGTTTTAATATTGAATCCATCACGGTTGAGCATGATGAATGGAATATTTTCCGAACCAAGCAAAGGCACTCTCATTACACAATTTGAATAAAGACGTTAATGAATGGTATCAATTGTCTACTTTGAGTCGGGTACGGGCCGCATAGTACTATGGTAGACGCGTTCATAATTCATTAACTATATGGAGTAAATTTTGCACCAACCAGCGGGATTCAATTCGTTCGAGGACCCGTGAAAAATGACGATGAAAAATGGGTTGGAAAGTTTTACCTCGAGGATTGCCAACGATGGCACGTTGAAAAGTGCACTTCTGAGCGAGCTATTTTTTGTTAAAGGGTAAATGATATAAATCATCAAACAATTTGATACATTTTATTCGGGTTGCCTCACTAAAACTCACATTTGCCATTTCCTCGTTTTGCTTAATTGTGCCCTCCTCCACAGATCGAATCGAATCGAGTACAAAACAGCAAGTGCGGTCGGTCTCTATTTACCTTCTAGTAGCGATGTTGTTATTACCGTGCAGCGCAAAAACTGCTCCGTTCATCGATTTGCGAGCATGCAAAAAGGATATGCAATGGGGAAGGCAGATTTATCTCCGTTGTTTCCGGTAAGTATCGTTCGTCTCCATGTTAGCCGAAAAGCGCTCCACATTCCCAGTGGAACGAACGATGCCACGGCGAGAACGAACCAACCGACATACGTTTATTATTGTCTATCGATATCCGCTCATGTCGGGAGAATGTTCCGACCGTTCCTGCCGGAGCACAACGCCAGGCATTTGGTGCAGCAGAACGTGTACAGTCAGAACTTTACTTTCAGAGGTTCTATTTCAATAAGCCGAGGATGCAGCGATTTGGGGCCTAGCGGGGATTGAGTAGTTCTGTGTGTTAGCAGTTCAGGCAATGTTTCTCCAAGGGGAACGGACGACGACGACGGTAGGACGAACCGGCAAGTCAAATGTAAATGATTTTTCCGTTCGACTTACTGATATAGGGCCAGGATGGGATCATTGAAAGGGAAGCGCTTTTGAGACACCACCGGAAGTGCGATAGGAACCGAACAGACGGTAGCCTCCACAATCGTCCCTCATGTTCCAGATATGGAGAAAAGTTCTGGGTATCCGGTTTCGTCCGGGGGTGACTGGCGGGAGTTTCACCAGATGAGCCATTTTCGAACACAGGTGAGGAGGATCGTTATTGGAACGAACGTAAATTGCCAGTTATTAGGGGGCGATTCGATGCAATTTGCTGAAGAATTGGCAAATTTTTAAGAGGGGTAGAGCAAGAGGATTGTTGCAGTCGGTGCAACAAATGGTCGAGTAATGGCCCCAGTTGAACAAAATACAACTTTTGTAATTGCATTCAACCATTTGAAAAGTGAATAATGGGCTAATAAACATCACCTGTTGAGTGTCGTACTTCAGATAGCGTAATGATAGCCTACTAACAATAATGCATAGATTCGATAGCCATTGGAAAATGATGCGGAAATAGGGTAACAATTATGCCCAACCACGGACTGTGTTGAAGTGCAGTAGACTACTAACGAAATTGTCATAACATTTTTTTCCCGTAATAACAAAAAAATCTGGAAATAAAAACGAAAAAGGTCATAGAAATCCTAATTTTAAATATTGTCTACATTCGGTAATTTAGAATCTTTTTATTTTACAACACTTTTAGTTTACGAAAACTGTCGAAATCCTGATCATATTTCAGTTGAGATTTTGACCAAGTTTTTGCGGTATTTTGACATGAATTTAGATGACCTTTTGATTGATGACATACTGACGAGAATTCTGTTCATATTTGTTATGTGTTCCTGGAAGTACAGCTGCGTGACATTTTTTTACATTAATTTAGTATATTTACTCCAGTTAGTCAAATATCTAGTGTAGTCAGATATGTATATCTGAATCTTTATTTGGCAAACATAAGAAGTTTCTACTTGAAATTTACTGCAGAAGTTGCCCACGTTCCTGTGTTCTTTGCCAAATGCCAGATTTGAAATACTTTTAAAATTTTGACAATGTTATACTGGAAAATTCGGTTGACATCTGATAAAAGTCTTATTAGATTTTTTTTTACAGGAGTATTAGGATTTATGTCAGAATCCAATTGCGAACTAAATTCAGATTCAGACTCTTGTTTGTTTTTTTTTCTATAAGTGATACTGTTGTTGGAAAAAAATTCACAACCTTCTGAGTGCAATCCGCATGGCAACATAATCGATTCTATACTCCGTACAAAATGAAAAAAAAAACTATTGGAGTTTTGGCAAATTCTTTTGGAATTCGGACAGAATCTGCTCTGAGATTTTTAGAAGAATACGATCGTGATTCTAAGAAGACCCAGTTCATCATTGTGGTCGAACTCCGTTGGAGACTATTAACAGAATTAATTTACATTTTGAACGAAAAATTTCTCAAGATTCTGAAATAAATTTTAATAAGGATTCAAATTCTTGACATAGCATCTAAGCATAAACCCATCAGGAGCCTAAGTAGACTCCACTCAAGCAACCTAAGAATCCACAAATAATTTTATAAATAATTTAATCGAGATTCCGACCAGTATTCGCAAGAAATTCGAAGCTATGAATCCAAATTACATTCGAATTAGAACGCGCCTGGAATTCTGAGAAAAAGCCGGCGGCTTTAAAACACAATCCGCTTGTAACATTGAAGAGCAGAATTCAAACAGAATCCGTTCAAAATTTA